>NW_015150453.1:3931115-3934336 GCF_000732505.1 Cyprinodon variegatus | reverse complement strand
ATAATATTTTTTGAGGGGGGGAGAGATGCCGCGGGGTTGTAGAGGGGGTGTGAAGGGTCACGGTGGAATAGCTGACAGAACAAGAACCCATTTAGAAATCCACTGAGTCACCGGTCAGACAGATTTGGAGAGGAAGGTAACCGTGCATGCACTGTTAATGACATTATTTTTTTTACCCCCATCAATCATTTGCTTTCTGTTTTGCTTTTTTTTTTTTGTTGAACATGTGACAAGCAGAGGCTGTCACATTTGTAAACCGGATCAAAGATCAGCATATTTCCCTGGATGTTTACAGGGTGAATTGAGAACAACTGAAACACAGAAACAGACTCACCTCTTTTAAATATTTACAATCTTGAGAGTAAATTGAGTTGATTTGGTTGCTGCTCTATGTTTCACAGAGGCTTTCTTTCACTTTACAGATCATGGTATGAGGCTCCTTAAAAAGACATTTAAATTAAGCAGATATGAAAGCTGTTGTTTACACTTTCTAATAATTTCTGTTCAGAATTCTCAAATATACTTTCTTAATAGTGTTATTAAAAAACATCAAATGAAAGTGTATTAGTTGAGGGAAGTTTTTCCCTGTTTAAGTGAACGTCATAACATTGTGCTTTACATTTAATATAATTTTTTTTATTCAACTCATATATTGGCTGCATATATTTTCATTAAGAAAGTCAATAATTACATTTTGAGATCACTTTCACTACATACACCAAATACACTTCTGCTGTTTTATTTTTCACCAGAAAAAAAACAAAATCTTCACTCAAATCCGTAAACTTTTTTAAAATCTTTGCAGCATTTTAAGCTCATGTTAAAAATGTGGAGGGAAAATTTTTTTAAAACTTCAGTGCGGTTTAGCACCAAACATCTATAATTGATCTTCTATAATAATTTATCATCAGTTGAGTAAAGAACACGGTGCTAAAATGAAACATGCCTATTCTCAAGCATGTCTTTACTGTATTACTGATGTTTAAAAAAAGATCTATCATTTTTGAGAATAAAAAAAAACAACTTTGAGTCCTGTTTGAACTGATGCAGCTTAGGATGTGTTTTACTCACCAAATTTATATTTTCAGAAACTAGAAGGCGTTAACTTTCAAATGATGTATCACACATTTAATTTGTGCTTATAGTTCCTCAGTTATTTACTTTTCCATTTGGGTATGCAAAATAAGTGAGGATTACTTAAAATGAGGTGGATGTTAAAAGGCTCAGTTCTGGGAACTTTTCTTAAATCAAAGACTTCGAAAGACCAGTTCCTTCTTAACACTATTTCAACGAGAAAAACAAGATCATGCTAGATAAGACATGTCAGTGGATCTTCATTAGTCTTTCCTGTGTTTATCAACAGAACAAAGATTAAATATTTTGAAAAGAATACAATCCATTATTTCTCCATCAATAAGAAAATTTATTATATAAAACAAATGGAAAGCACACAGATTTACTTAAAATGAAAAGAAAAAATGAAATACTAACTATAATAATATCAGAAGCATAAAGTAAGAAAACTAAGTTTGGAAAAATTAAAGAACAATTTTAATCTATATATGAAAGTTAAATAAGAAAGTAAGTAAAATAATGAAAGGAAATGTTTAGAATGGACTGTTAAAAATAATCTGGAAACCTGTGCAAATAATAAAAGCAATCTAATGACTGCAGTGTCTATTTAACACATGCTGGGGGAAAGGACTTGCAATAGGACTCTTTTACATTTAGGATGCAGCAGCCTGTCAATAACAAACCCTTCATGCATGAGATGGAAGACTTTGTTAGAAAGTGTTATTATTCCTGCAAGACTTCCTGCTGTGGATCAAGGAGGCCTTCTTAGAAAACAGCAGGCTTCCCTTAACATTTCCAACCCTTTCCTTTTAAATGGTAATAAGCTGCTGTTCCAGCACAAACAACAGAAGATGGCTGATAGGATCACAGAGCCAAATATCATCTGATCATCCCCATTGATAAAATATATCAGTCTCTTCAGCAGGTAGAGTCTCTGACCGTTTTGTGTAACATGCAAGTGTTATAAGTACAGTTAACTTTATTGTTCAGGTGAACACACAGCGACTTATAAGGGCCCAGTATGTCAATGTCAGTTCCCTAATGAACCCAGGAGCTGATTTACTAAGTAATTATCAGTTGGAATCCCCCAGGTCCTTGGTTTCCTCTGCATTGATCAGAAGGTGAATCTACTGGCACCAGTCTAGACACCCTTTTGTCTTGTCTCTGCATTTAGAGTCCTCGTCTCCTGTGGTGAGGCAAACTATGGTCGAGTCATCTGAGAACAGTTGGGAATGGCTGCCAGGGGCGCTGAGGTCTGCCATGCACAGGAAGAAGAGGAGCAGTGTTTGCACAGTTTCCACATACTGCAGACCAGCCTGTAGGACACACAGCACTGTGTCCTAACAAACTAAACAGGCAGTCATGTTTTATTCAATTCAATTTCAATTCAGTTTATTTATATAGCGCCATTTCACAACACGTCATCTCAAGGCATTTTACAAAGTTTATTCAACCAGATCATACAGTCAGATTGGTTCAGTTTTCTATCCAAAGGAAACCAGCTGATTGCATCTACTAATTGACTGCAAAGCAATTCCTCACACCAAGCATGCATGTACTGACAGTGGAAAGAAAAATCCTGAGCTATCTCTATAGTTAAGCTGCTATAGGTTCAGACTCCTGGAGGACATAGGGACTACTTTTCATCATTCTGCTGCATTCTATCTCTATTCTCCTATTTTGCAGTATTTTGTTAAACCTCTAACCTTATGTTCTCTCTACTTTTTCTCATCGTAGCAGCTACATCTGGTCTGTTCCTGTTTGGCTATGACAACATCCTGGATAGAAATATCAGCTTTGCTGCTGCCATCAACACCCTTGTTTCTTTTTATAGATGTTGGAGCTAGGCCCATTTTTCAGTGTAGTCCTGTTTCTCTTACTGTGGCTAACTGCAAAGGGAATTCATTTCAGATATATCTATATGCTCCAAAATTGGAAAAAGAATTTCATATTATCAATTAGTTCTATTCTTTTGTCAAAAATTGGTTGTAGAAGGTATGTACAGCAGGAACGCGGAAAATCATGCTGGACATATCTTGCAAAATATAGATTGTGTTTCAAGTTTTTGTCTGACACTGAATAAATGTTCTCACATCAAATGTAGTGTCAAAATCTCTAGTCTGACATTATGCTAATACAAAAGATTA
>NW_015150453.1:3880705-3930668 GCF_000732505.1 Cyprinodon variegatus | reverse complement strand
AATTGTTAGTATGCCAGCTCTTCAGATAATATTTGGCCAAACTCTGAGCTTTGTGGACTGGTGCCAGAAGAAGCCACTGGTGTTAAATACAAGGAAATGAAAGGAGCTGGTGGACTTTCACAGGAACTGACTCACATCACTGACATATGAATGTGTACCTGAACAATACACTGCACAAAATTAACTACACTGATGTCTTTATCAAGAGTTATGTAATTTTTTCTGTTACCTTTATTACACATTTTCTGTCATTGTTCTCTTGTGTCTTTTTCTTTAACTTTAACAATTCTAACTTTTTGCCTGAATGCGGTTTGCATGTTCTTCCTGTGCATGCAGGGGTTCTCTCTGGGTACTCTGGCTTCCTTCAACAGTCCAAAAACATGACTGTTAGGTTAATTGGCTTTTCTAAATTCTCTTTAGGTGTGTGCATGAATGGTTGTTTGTCCTCTTTGTCTCTGTGTTGCTCTTTGATAGACTAGCGACCTGTCCATGTTGTACCCTGCCTCTTGCCCGTAGACAGCTGGATTTAGGCACCAGCACCCCTTGCGACCCCAGCTGGGATAAAGCGTGACAGAAAATGGATGGACGGATGGAAAGAGTAGTTTTAATAATATATTATCAGTGACTGCACACTTCTTGTTATTCTTCTTAGACTCCAAATAATTGTAAGTTACTGTCAGACACTTTCATCAGAACATAAGAAGACGATAGATTTCCCTGGGTTGCTTGTATTTAAGAATGCAGTTATTATTTTAAAACATGGCTATGATACTATCAGGAATCTGGAAAATGTATCTAATGAGAAATCAGACATGTAGAGGTCCACAGCTCTTTTCTGGATTATCTTTGAATTGTTTTAGTTATTTCCATGATGTTATATGTTTTATAAGATCATTTTATTATATATGTTTAAGTAATTGCTTTAAATTACAGAGACAAGTGTGCTTTCAGTGAACTAAAACTGACCTAAAAGACGTTTATAATCATCTGAGCGTCATCAAATAATCTGAAGGAAATTAATAACAATATTTTGTTTATATGTTATAATTGTCTATTGCAACTTGGTCCTGTTGGGTTTTGAAAGTGCTTCATAAATACATTTGGTATGTTATGGTACAATCAGCCTGGCAGGTAGCCATAAAAAATTATTTTAGGCATTTTGGCAGATGTTAGTTCTACTTAATGTCTCTATTCTTCTCCCTCTAAGCAAACACATCAGTTTCTTTGGTGCTTAAAACTGATGGCTACACTTATGCTAAGAATGTTTTAAAATAATGGCCAAATTATTTGGAAAATAGAGCCAAGTCCCCTGGCATTTTAGCCACTCGAAGCAACCAGCAAGCCTTGAAGACTGATTTTACATTAATGCAGAGACATTGAATGCGTGGCTTAGAATAAAACTGGGTAGCTGTCTATTACTGGGCTGCAGCTATTTATGACTTTTGCGATTTTCATAGCAAACAGTGCGACTTTGCCTGCCGTCCAAATTGATTTTGCTAACCAGGCAAATTATTTGGCTAAATGTCAGGCGTGTTAAAGCACACAAAAGTGGCGAATGTGTTTAGTGTGAATTCACCATAAAAGGTGATGCTGTCTGAAGCTTTTTTGTTACAGCTGAATGTACCAATAATCTTTGAAGTCTAGGACAGTAATGTTAATGTGTGACAACTATAAAGGTGCAAACAAGTGAACTAGCCCTGTTTGAGTGTATATGAAAAACTTCTTTGTTGGTTTGGGTCCTAATATGACAAACTAGCCATGAAACCGTCAACATTTGAAGTGAGCTCTTGGAGTGGATAAGTTTGAAAGCCAACCCCTATGATGTGTCTGTCATGATTCTCCTATATGCATATTCGGCTACACACTGGCGTGTTTGCACATGTGACCCAATGCATGCATCGAAACAAGTAACATTGGCAGACTTTAGTGTTGTGTTTCTGTTTAAGAATTTAATTTTAGGAGCTATTGAATTTAATGTGGATTTTACACATACTACTTGTTGCTCCTCTGCCGTATTCGACACAAACCCCATTTTTTTCCTGTCTTCTGCCCTCATTATTAACATCCTATTTCTCTCCCCCTTCTTCCTTCTTCTTTACAGTATCTGTGTGATGGCATTAGGGCGATACTACAACACCTATTACAGCCTTGTCGTTTTCAGACTGTATCATCTTTCCACTTCAGATTTTTCTGTACGGATACCTTATTCGATTTCATGTGGATGTAGCCTTAAAAACTTTATCTAATGCCGCATGACATTTTCAATTAGCATTTTTATTTGATTTTGCATTGTACTTAATGCTTCTCCCTGCTGTGCATACTAGTTTAATAGTTATCTAGATGATGTTTGTGGCAAAAGATACTTGACCTTTGGTTTAGTAGCTAGCAAAGGCAAGATTATTTTTTTAAATATCCTATTTTCTCTCACAATCATGTTCTACCTGATTCCACTTGAAGATCAATTATATAATTCTTTTACATATCACATCTGTCCACCAACAGCTTCAGTGGCTCCCTGTCAAATACCACAGCCATCACAATCTTTTTCTCCTCACCTAAAAGTCCTTTCATCCAGTAATATGGTCTCATCATATCTGTCTGAATTCTGAAATCCCATCCCACCTCCTCCACTCTGCAGGGACCAACCATCTCACACCCATCAGCTGAAAAAAACTCTGGAAATTGGGGGACCGAGCCTTTGCCGCTGCTGTGGCCCTGCTCCCACCCTTTGGTACTAACTGCCTCAAACCATCAGCAAATCAGACTTATTACAGAATTTTAGATTGCATCTCAAATGCTGCCTATTTAAATAGGCTTTTCTACCATAGTATGCAATTTATGTATTTTTTTTTTTGTAAGTTCAATTAAATTAATTTAACATCTATAAACTCTTTTCAATAGTTTTTTTCTAATGCGCAGTGCCACTAGCTTCGTGAGACCATCCTGATCTTGCGAGCTTTCAAGATTTCACTCGCTAATCAGTCTGGAGACTTTCCGTTGAAGAAAAATTGGAGCCATTCACCGAACGAACGTCGAGAAGCACGACTGTTCAGTCTAAAGAACATGGCGGCTTCAGCCGATGAAACTAGCGTTAGCGTGGCTATCGAGCAAGTTTTATCGGAATTACAGAGTATTTCTTCACTGAAAGAAGAGCAAAACACTGCTCTGGAGGCTTTTCTCAGAGGAAAAGATGTTTTTCCTCTTCTCCCGACTGGTTTCGGCAAGAGTTTGATCTATTTGATCAATTGGCTCCTCTTTGTCGTCGCTCTGTTATGTCATATGCTTTGTTGATCTGATTGGTTTATTTGGCCCGTTTATCACCAACATAGGGCAATCAGCTAACCAGTATTTTCGCCCCTTCCCAAAATTACTTCTACGGAAGGTTTCCAGATGGATATGAGGAGCAAATCCATCTGGCAGAGTCAGGTTACAGTGCCACAGGAGCAGTTTGGGGTTAGCGGTCTGGCTCAAAGATCCTGAGTAGCACCTTTGGGGCTTGAACTCAGAACCTCAGGATTCAAAGCTCTATGCAGTAAACACTAGGCCACCACCAACCCAGCTATGGGATGAGTGGATAGGGCATAGGGTTTTGAATCCTTAGGTTGTGAATCTAATCCCACAGACTGCCACCCTGTGTCTCTAAACAAGACCGTTAACCCACGATTGCTCCCCGAGCACTGCACAGTGGCAGCCCACTGCTCCTCAAAGGGGATGGGTTAAAGGCAGAGAGTTAATTTCTCCATTGTGACATCAATAAAGTTCAATTGATTTAATTAATTTGTTTATTTTAACAAAGGCGATAGCTGCAGCACAGCTCATATTTCTCTTCAGGATGGTTTCACAGTCAAACAGGAACAGACCAGATGAAGCTACTACGAAGAGAAAAAGAAGAGAGATGATAATGTTAGAAGATGAACTAATAAATATTGCAGAATGGGAGAATAGAGATAGGATGATGAAAAGGGGTCCTTATGTCCTATAGAAGTATAAGCATACAGCAGCAAAATTGAGAAAATAGATCAGGATAACGTAAGTATTTTGGATGAGGCATAAGAAAAGTAGAGCCACAGTGTGGTTAAGGTAGAGCAAGGGTTTTGTAGAGAGTCTTTGAGTGTACTATATAAGTTCTATATAAGTTTTGATGTAATATATTATAATATATAATATGTAATAATATATTATAAGCGGCATATAAATGTAATTTCATTAAGTTGTCATACTGAAAGGCTGTTGCACAAATTTATATCAGTGGAGTCACATTTCTACTCGCCTATTTCCCCATAATCAGCAGCTCCATGGCTAGAGATACAAAAGCAGATAAAAAAAAAAAAAAAAAAGGCCAATCTCTCAGATGCTATGGGAGCGCAACAGGAGGTCTGTTGGAACCCAGCAAATACACAATGGATAATGACCATCCATCATCCAGGCTGGCTTCTGTCTTTAACCAATACAAGTTATCTCCCAGCAACCTTTTCCACCAGGATACACAGCCAAGCACCCTCCTCACAAACAGAGAAAAGATTATCTAATAGACTCCAGGGAGTAAAATTGGATAAACTGATCAATATCGCCTCATTACGAGGACTGTTTCAGGTAAAAGGTCAATTATTTTACTGAAACACATTGTTTTACTTACAAAAAGAAGCTGGTTTATTCAAGATCCGCCGGACTGCTCGTCTTGGCAAACATAAAACCTGCTTTCCTTTCACACATGCAAATAATTAAGCAACCAAAATGGAAGGACAATATATTTAATCTATCAAACTAAATCTGTGGTATAAAAACAACATACATCAAGCACTATGCTGTTCCAAGTATTAGCTCTATCCTAGATATTTCATCTATGCCACTGTGTTACACTTTAATGTTTTAAGAGCATTTTAGAACAAACTACAGGCAATCATTTGCAATTAGTGCAAATAAAGTCAAAGTAAAAATATTCAATGCAAACCAAATTATGCCAATTATAAAATGTACTCACCTTCCTAACAGTAATTAAATAGAAAATAACAGTCAAATACTGGCAGAAATCAAACAAATAAAACCTGTCTGGCAGCATCAAGTTGGCCCAGATATCTTATATCATGCTCTCAGGCACATACATTTATTATATATATTATATATATATATATATATATAATTTCAGCTGTCAGTGTGGAAATTGTTGAATCGATTTTAAAGTTTCTCAAAACTACAGTAAGAACACATATCCAGTTATGAAAACAAAACATGGACATAATTTACCTTTCCAGGAGTGCTTGACAAGCCAAAACTACTCCAAAACCATATTTTTAACTCATCCAGAAGGCAAAAAAACAACCCATAAACATATGTAAGGCATATATGCTTCAATATGGGAAAAATAAGAAAAAGAAACTGGGGAAAAACAGCTTTCATGCATTCAAGGTGAAAAACACTACTTACCAAATAACTTTAAAGGTCTTCATATTCTCCCCTCAAAACATCTTTATTCCCAACACCTCTGAGAAAATTATTTATAGTGAGGCGACGAAAGCTAAACTTGTTAGAAGGTCACCGTCTTGCTGGATCTGATGGAAACATAACCCTGCCTCCAAGATCACACCAGCTCTATGGTCACACAGGAATATAACGTTCTGTGCTTGCTTGATTGCTTCATGACCTGCTAGACTTGCAGTAATTGATGAAATGGCTTGTAACCTTAATGTACCTGTGCAGCATCTACATTAATGCAATGGCTGCATCGAATCGTCTATTGACCTTTTGCTCTCTTGAGAACAAGACCCTGAGATACTTGAACTCCTCCACTTGAGATATTAACTCACCTAATCTTTCTCTACATTTCTGATTTATTTCATGATCCAAAATATTAAAGTGTGGCACAAAAAAACCCCAAACAAAACCTGAAGAAATCTGTAACCCCCGCCCCCCCGCCCGAGATGTCTTTTATAGGTTTTCTATTCAAATCAAAACTATTTTGACTAAAATAAGCTTTTGTTGACACAGACCACTTGATATCCAAGTAAACTTGATTAATCATTTACTTTCTAAATAATACATCACATTCCTCCATATGAAGCCCTCATAGCTAAATAACACTACAAAGATCACATATTTCAACACAACACTGAATCTCTTGGTTGTTTACTCCCTACAGGGGTGGCATCACACCATGACTCTTTTTGCCTGCAGGAACCTTGTTAGTCAGCCTGAGTAAGCATGTGAACTGGGGTTTTACTGTAGAAATGGTTAAGAGCATAATTTTCCTGTAAAAAGACAGAAAACATAGATTTACAAAAGACCGAGTTAAGCAAGTTTTCTTGTTATTAGTTTAGAACTGTGAGGTCAAACACCTACAGTAGGTTAAGTTTTTAGGCAATATGTAAAATGTACATATTGCAAGAGTTTGCATAATGAGGTTGATAAAGAATTAAGAGACAACGTTAATATTACATCTAAAGTTCAGATTTCAACATCTCTTGCTGAATTATAAACATTTCACCAGAACATAATCTGGTTATTGCCTAACCTTAATGTGTTGTTTCTTTAAAATTCTCACTAATTACTCAGCTGTCATAATAAATAACCCCCCAAAATCTGGATAAAGCTGATGGTAATAGAGTTTTTTGTGAGTCTTTTTTAAACGCAATCTTTCTTTTTGTTCAATAAAAAGGTATTTTAGATAGGATCTTGGATCCAGTAAGAGCACCTGTATAAATTAAAGTATATTAAAAAAAAGCTTGCCTAAAAACAAACATCATTAAAATACCTATTTGACTTTAAACACCAATGGATTTATTCATTATTATCTGATGTTTAAACAGCCAAATGTTGCAAGTAGTTCTAACAGGCAGCGTTATCGCCTGTATGGTGCTACACTGTGCTGATGATGTGCCAGCTAATTACACTATAATGTGTCTATCTCATACTAATAGCTGGAAGCTGCAGTTGCACAGAAGGTAGGGAAAGGAAGAAACACCTGTACAGACCCTGTGCAGCTTAAACAAAGCTGCTAGTTCCTGTCTGTGTAGTTCAATGACTTCAGTCTTTACATCCAAATGTAAGAATAGTGAAAAAAGAATGTGCAACTCATAGTTTTATCAAAGCTGAAAATAAAGCTGCTGTATAGAATCTCTAAAAGAATTTGCAGTGACTAATTTTAACCCAAAAAATTGTAAAATACAGCACATCCTGTGCTTTGATTTTAACATCCTAATATGATATTTTAGTTGCATGCTTTCTGACCTGTGTTATAGGTGAATTGAATCTTTTTTTTTTTTTTTGTAGGTGTATTACAAGACCCCTTGAAGAAGTATCCACTTTTGCAAGAAAGTTTTTGTGATAGTTAAGTGTGAAGCTGCAGAAAAAAATGACATTTCAAAATGACAAACTTAACTTTGCATGGATAAGCATGATTCCAAGTGTTTTAGGTTTCAGGCATCTGAGTTATTACTGCCCATGAATGGCTGTCCTACATTTAGAGGAAATTAAATTAACTAGATGCTGTCGTGGGACTAACTTTATCAAATTAACAAAGAAGATCAATCTTCAAATAGGCAGTCACTACCAGCCTTCAATTTACAGGGCCTTGTTGCATCAATTTGAAGAAACTTTCATTTTCCTGAAGCACAATCAAACGTGGGTTTGCAAACATTCTTATGACACATTCACACCAGAGGGATTAATCATATTTTAGATTTTATTTATTCCTATTATAAGAGACATATAATGGTATTCTGTGAGACCAAATTTATAATAAGTCAAGAGGCATAGCCTGGAAATCAAACAGAGAAAAACATAATACTGAAATGAGATCCCGCCCAGAGATAATGTATTTACACAAATCAAATACTGACAGAGCTTTAGGAGGTGAGGCATCCCCAAACAACGTATTACCAGCAGGTAAAACCAAATCAAAGAAAACAAGCAGTTCCACCTCAACAGTGTAGCTGCCACAATTCCTGTTATGTTCCTATCATATGTTCTTTGAAAGGACTTTTAATACATTGCTATGCAAATGAAATCTTTTCTATTATATGAAATATTTTGTACAAATGGTAAGCTCTGCCCTTTAGAGTTTATTTCATTTAGGAAATGACCCTTTGTTAACAAACATTTATCTTTGAGGCGGTAAATGGCACATTGATGTTTTTACAGAACTGATTATGGTTCCAGTCAACATCGAGAGTAGGGACTTCTCTGAAAAGTCAACCAATGGCCGGCTTTGAAGGGATGATATGTCCAAGGCAGAGATGGCACCACCTTTTCTGATTTAAATCCTCAAAGCCAGAGACTTTTGGCAGCATGTATCCCAAACCCTTCCCAGGGGTTTACCCCAAAGAAAAAAAAGGTATCTGTGGGAAGCATACAGTGTGCACTTCTGTATGACTGTTCTAAAAATTTCTAAAGATGAACTTGGTAAAACAAAAACAAGCCTGGCATTATCCTCTATTTTCTTATTTTTATCAAAAAAGAAACTAATTGTTTATAGCAACTAGAAATAACCAATAGAAATTTAGAACAGCTGTTACACAGAAATGGTAAATTGAACAGAATATGACAAAAGACCTAAACTTTGCTGAATCAAATCAAATGAAAGTACCGTCTGCAACAGTAGCCTTAGTTATCCCTGGCAGATTCAGCTTCAAAATGACATTCATTCGACAAAGATCTTTGCTTCCATAAGGAAATAAAATAAGATAATAAAACATAAAACCAGAATAGCTGCAATGGCATGCAATTTATTACATTTTAATAGGCAAAAGGAATATTAAAATGTTTTTATACCGTTCTCAAAATTGAAAGGAGAATTCCTTGTTAAAGGAGTCAAACTGTTCTTGTAATTGTGGAGCAGCTTTGCATAAGTACTTTGCCGTTTTGGCAAATTATCTTTGTGGATGAGCTTAGAGTCTTTCAGGCTGGAAGGCCTCCATGTCATCACCACAATCTTTAGCCCCTTCTACAGATTTGCGAGTGTCAAGCCAAGATTCTAAAAGGTTCATTCCTAAACAGTATTATAACCCAATTGGATAAATTAAAACATCATTTAAACCTAAATCTGCCAAAGATAATATTTTGCACTGTATTAGGATGTATGAACTTTATCTTTTTTGTTAACAACTAAAACATAAATTACATAAAAACTCTTCAAAACATAAAGCAATGGCACTTGTAGGAGAAAAACAATGACCCGGTACATAGCCACTCAAACAAGGATGTGAAAGGTCTCAGGCTGTGCGTTATCTTTGTCCAACAATCCTCAAAAAACACCTCCAGGCTACCAATACTTAGGAGGAAAATCAGAAAAATAAATGAAGCCGCTTCATTCCAAAACTCTGAATTAGTCTGCAAAAATACTGTTTTCTTTACATATCTTAAAAATAAAAAGGGTAATTTTTTCAAAATATGTACTGATAAAGAAAAATAGTTCTCCAGATACACAAAACATAAGACACAATTTCTTAAATATCATTAATACTTTTAAATGTCCAATTGTGACAAGAATTTATTGTGGATCTTTCATTCTGGAATGAAACTCTTCAAATCAACAATGGTGACAACTGTAGAAAATCAAACACCAATAATATACTGTAGCATAGTAGCCAGTTGAGCCCCTTGCGTTAACCCTCCCCCAACCCTAGTTAACACACCATCATTAAATAAGGCACACATTTACACATACAGTTAAAATTTGGCTAGTAATTATTTCTTTATTTACAACCAATAGCCACAAAGTTAATACCTAGAATAACAGGAGTCCATTCTATGTTGCTGTTCATTCTTATATGCTGTGTCATGTTTGTTACGTCCTCTGGGTCCATAGGTATATAGCCTTATTCATATATTGATTTTAGAGGTTCGATTTTTTTTTCCGTTGAAGCACCAATCTTAAAAAAAAAACATTCTTAAGAACGTTAATGGACCCAAGTTTGTCACTTTATACATGACATCAGCTAAATAAAGAAAAGATGGGTTTTGAAGTCAATGGAAGCTATTTTTTTATTTATTTATTTATTTTTTTTTAGATTTCTTTTCTTTGTATCAACATGAACAAAGTTTCTTCAGCCAACTGTCAAATTTGGTATCTGCATGGTTTGGTTTCTCCTATTTCTAGGTGAGAGGGTTTGGTATGCCCAAACATGAGAGTGTACAAGTAAGGCAAAGACAAACATACCTTAGGGGAAATTGCTTAACTTTTCACCACAGGTTACCAGTACTGCATATGTATATGTATACATATACAGTGTGGATATAAACACACATATACTGTATATACACACACATGCATAATATAAACACATTCTTGAATAGGGTGGAAGGGGAGAGGATACAAACACTACATCAAAAAATGTTAAGCAAAAGCATGATCTGAAGCACTGCAGGAGCGTCTGGCTTTTAAGTCTTGAGGATGAGCGATGTTTCAAGGTTCGTCCAACATCAACTTGTCCAAACGCTGAATTGCATTGTAAATCCACATTGAGGACATTGGCAGCCTAATTTAACAAGGTGGCATCATGTCACCTGGGTTGGCAGTTCTATAATAAGCAAGAAGCTGAACAATACCAATATGGTACAAAGATATTTGTTGGACAAAACAAAAGAAAAAGCAGAAATAAGTTTGGTTGAGGCTTTTGTCCACAGTGAGACTTGCTACCACACAATTTATTGTGTTGTTTGGTCAGGGTCTGTCACCTCAAACCCAGAGCATTTCCTTTAAAGGAAAGTTTCTCACAGATGGCATATAGAGAACAGGGTCCTGTACTGTAGTCTTGGAAGGTCCCTTCTCAGTAGTTGTACTTGCCTTGTTCATTGACAGGGGAAGTGGCAGGTATGAATAGCGGTTTCGGAGGGACATCCGGTTTGAGAGAGGATGACCGGCGGACGATCGCACCTCGGTGCTGGATGTCATGCTGTTCACCAGTATAGCTATGCTGACGTGCCAGGTACCCATTTGGGATGAGAGGATAGTGAACCTCACAGGCGCTACCTGTAGAGTTCATTCGAGCCAATAGCGGTGGCGGCTGTTGAGGTCCACCACTTCGTTGGCTGAAACTGTGCTGGCGGGGAATCATTCCTCCTCCGCCTACTGCACCTGCTCCGGACATCTTGGTAGCCGCAGAAATTAGTGAGTGCCGCTGAGAGGAGTGCCTCCTCTCCAAGGTAGACTGATGGTGTGAGGGGATGTCCGGAGGAACATCCATTCGACGTGTAAGACTGTCCCGGGGTAGGGTGGATGAGCTGTAATAGGGGGCCGATTCCGTTTCAGGAATATGAGGTTGAATTCGGTTGGCAAAGACAAGCTGTCCTCCACCTCCGCTGGCCAATAGACTTGAAGGACTCATTAACTGAGAGGTCTTGCTGCTGTTTGGATCATGGATGTGTTTTAGGAGTTCATCCAGTGATGTAACCTCCATTACCTTCTGAGGATAGTTGGGGTAAGGCTGAGCTAAAACGCGCTCAACATTGTGGATTTTGCGTTCCTCAGGGTGCATATGACCCATTGCTGGATGTCCATTGGGCAGGCCATGGGAGTAAGAGAAGACCTGCTGGGGAAGCAGGGCAGAACTGGGTCTTGAGCTTATGTTGTGAGACTTTGGTTCCTTGGCATTGTTGCAGTTCTGGTTCTTTTCCCATTGGTTCTTAAAGGCTTTCATGCTCTTAATGGGCAGTTCAGGAGTTGAATCTGGTGTAGGTAAACCAGATAGCTCTGAGGAAGGGTGAAGGTGAGCGTGGTGAGGATGGACAAGGTCTCCCATTGTCATTCCAGGATGGCCGAATCTCCTTACTGGGTGATGCTCCTTACCGTTGGTAAATAAAGAATTGTAGATCTTTGGAGATGACACCTCCATCTTGTCTTCTTTACTCTGGCTATCCAGGAGACCATTAAGCTTTGCCAGACTTCGGAGTGACAGAGCATGTGGGATCGGGGCCTCTGGATCTTTTGACAACTTTTTGGTCTTGTGACTTGTGTGGTTACAGTAGCATGAGACCAGGAACCCAGAGACAAAAGCCCCGAGGACAAAAGCCACCAAAACGCATGCTATCAGAAGGGTGTAATGGACGCTGTGATTGGTTCTGTCCAGCTCTGGGGGTCTTCTCACACCTTTAAAATAAAAAACAACATAATTTGGTTAGAATTTTGTTCATGACCGAGATTAAATCCAATAAAAGAAAAATGTTCAAAGGCTTAAGTATAACTCTGAAAGGGGCTCAAATAGATAAGAGGTTGTGTTTACAAAAACTGTGAAACAGCATGGGATAGGTATTTAAACCGAGCTCCTGGCCTATTCTCCTTCACCTGTTAAGAGATCAATATACCCTTCCTTTCTAAGACTGGTAGAGACCAATAGCTCCTCAGTCAGAGAGAAACAAGCTCTAAGATGAGTTAGAGCTTTAAATATTGATGAAAACTCAGCAGCAGAAATCTGATGTCATTTTCACAGACTGATTTCTAATGCAAAGATCAGGAGTAAGAACACCTGGTTATGACGAGTGAGCCTAAAATAACAGGTTCGTTCTATAGTTCACAGAGTGTGGCAACTTTGCCAATATGGACTCAAATGAGGTTGTCATACTCTTTCAAAAAATGAAGTCAAGGGGGGCATTTGTGCAGCAGTGCACTATAAACTCAAGGGTACCAAGATGAACTAAATCTACCATGAAAATGTGTTAGGCTGTAGTGACCCTCGCTCTGTGTTTGCCTAATGGCGTGAAAGGCAGAGATGATTGAGAAGAGTGAAACCTGCCACCTTTCATAATCAGAGCTCATTTGCAAAAGGCTGCTGCCATCTGTGGTGTCAGACCCTCCTTTCCACCTTAATGACAGTTTCTGTGAAACTGATTAGTCTCCAACAGGAGGCTGGCAGAGCTGCACCGAGGAGGTGTTTGTGTATATGTATATGTAGGTGTGTGTGTGGAGGGGGGTTGCAGGTGTTGCAGACAACTAAATTCAACAGTTAATGAAAGCTTTGGTGAAGAAAACAAAAAACAATTAAGACTAATGATACTTTATGAGATGTTTAAAATGATGATGAGATGGCTAATGAAGGAAGGCTTGTTGAATAATTTGGTCTGAATTTGACTTTTTTTTTTTTATTATAGACCCACACTTTTCATAAAGTATATTTTAAATATCTTAAGGTGATCTTTTTTGTAAATTAAATCTCAACACATGCAGAAATTGAGATTACTATAATTTTATACTGTTGAATAATTATGGCATCAAAGCCAGATCATTCGTCTCATAGCCAATCTTTTTTTTAGCAACCTGTTGGGTTATTGTGCCAGTTATTGTGCAAATCAGTTTTTTTTTTAAAGGATCTTTATTCCATAAACAATATCTTAGCCTTCTTTGAATGCAACAAAGAAATCTAAATGCATTGGAATGTTTAAGCTGTGATGAAACTGACTTACAAATGACAAAACGACTTAATGTACAGTATATAAAAGTTTGAACAAAGTTGGTCAAAGTCATTTTTTATGGATAACCTACAGTAATATGTAAAGCAAAGGTCCTTTTTGTTAAATACAAATCATACTATATCAGAAGCTTCACATTATTAGGAAATACTTGTATAATCTCTATTTAAATCTTCTACATTCTCAAAGCTAAAAGATTAAGGTATTTTGTGATGACAATAATCAAAAACACGTCCTTAAAAATAAAATCAGTACAAAATGTCCTAAATCAGATAGCTCAATATCACGCCCAAAAACATTAGTTGTGAAGCCATAAAAAAAACTGCACTTATGAAGTTGGTAAAAAATTAAAGTAACTGCAGATGGCCGCTCAGACAGAGTTTTGGTTCTGATAGAGGTTTCTTTCTGTTAAAAGGGATTTTTTTTCTCTCCACTGTCACTTGTTTTGAGGAATTGCAGTGGAGTCAATGACTTGATGTTTTCCTTAGAAATCTTTGAACCAATCTGACTGATTGATCTGGTTGAATTGTCTCTGTAAATTGCCTTGAGATGACATATGTTGTGACTTGGTGCTACATAAATAAAAATAATCTCATGTACAACTATTATTATATTTTATTTGGATAAAATTTTATTATAAAAACTGCACCTGCATTAACTTATAAAAAAAACAAAATCTTACAGTACTAGTGTCTGAGCTTATTCAATTACAATTATTCTACTTTCATTATTTATATTTCTAGAAGACAGATTTAATGCAATAGCATCTACAAACACTTTGGATATTAGTTTGTTTTCAGCTTAAACACACTGAGGTTTTTGTCGGAGGATGGCCAAACATTTACATATCAGTGATGACAAACAGGGAATGTCTAAGTGATTGGACTTGATCAAATTCTTTTAACTCCTCTCTCTAGCCCTGAAGATGAAAAGTGCAAATGGATCAAATCTGACCTAATTTTCCTGAGCCTCAAACAGCATCTGACACCGCAGAATCAATCAATATGGGAAGACAACAGTGCTTTAATTTGGCCGATGATACAGTGGAAAAATGTAATGGAAATGTAATCATCGGGTGCTTTTCCACCATCTTCACATCCAAGCTGCAAGGCTCTTAAATTCCAATAAATCTATAATTTAAACCAAATTTTCAATTTAATGTTTTGAGTTTTTAGGTAATGTATTTTTATTACTACTTAAACTTATTATCTCATTTAGAAATCATGTATCATAAGATGCTTATGAGACAGTTAATACATCTAATTTTAATACTATGCTGCCTTTTTCCCCCCCGGAGCCATGTTACAATCAAACATTTTTTAGGAGCTGAATGCCTACTCTTCTCAGTGTGCTGCCTGAGTTTAGTCACCCCAACACTACCTGCGTGCCATCTGCTCTTCATGGACCTCCACACCACCTCCTTTAATCTGTAGCCGTAGGCCAAGGAGGTGTTCCTCCTGGCTGGAGGGTATGACTCAAGCGGCACAAAGCAGGGGGTGAAACAGGCAGCTGAGGTAAATAAGACCCAAGCCTATGAACAGCCTGTCACAACATGTTTCATGAGCAGCCTGGGTGACTCAATCACTGCTTATGTGGGACATAAGGTGCCATCAGGCACAATTAAATGAAAACTCTGAGATTTAGGCAAGCAGCTAGGTGGCGCACTAGAGGTACTGGCAATTTTTTGTAAACATTGTGTTCTTTCCATTCCCTCCTGTGTTTTTATATCAATGCACATCCCGTTCTGCTCACATTTATTGCCATCATGGTTCAGACTCAAAAAAATAATTTAATATTAATTCATTACTTTTTCCAGGCAGAATTAAGCCTCTAGATCAAATGCATTTAGCTAATGGGAAAAAAAATACATGGCAAGTCACTGTGCTGATTCTGGCTATTTAAAGGGGAACGTTTTTTTTGTTTTTTTTACATTGGGCCCTTGATTTTACGTTATTACATAGAGTTCTACTCACCCATAAGAGTTTTATGTCATTTGGAGCTGTTCTAATGTTCCATTAGGCTATATCCAAGTAATGTCTTCCTACGGAAGGGGAATCTCTTCAGAACAGCTCCAATTGACACAAAAGTCATATGGGTGAGTAGAACATGATGTAATAACGTAAAATCAAGGGCCCCTTTAAGTTTTATATTGTTAGGCTCAAAATTCACATACAACAGTTCTCTTTTTTTATTAGCAGAAGCAAACATATTTATATTTTAGGTTTTTGATGGGATGAAATAAAACATGGTTCCTTGGATTTTATAAAGAGCAGCTGGCCCATTACATAACAGATCCTTGCCCATTGTTAAAACTAGGTATAAGTTAGTTTTTCAACATCTTCATTCGTTGTTTCATACTGAAACACAATAGAGCCTTAGAAAAAATCTTTATCAAAAAGTGGTGCTTTAGACCACACCTCCTTTGGGGACAATAATGATATGAATTCAGGTGAGGTCTCAGGAGTATTTACCAAAGGCCCCACTTACATTGGGACAGAAAAGGTGCATTTTTTCTGGCTTCGTTTTCCTAAAATCAGAAGGTCTCTATGGAAATTCTTTGACCCTAAGATGGCACACAGTTGTCTTAATAGTGAGCTTTTGAAGGTGTTTTCATTTCTCCTAACATCCTCTTCTTTGTATGCTGCGTAGGAATCAATACCGGTCCTCGTTTGGCCTCCTGGCAAGAGACTTCAAGATAAGGACCTATTCAGAAAGTGTAATAAGTGTTGAAACTGTCATTTTATTAAAAGAAAATGGATTTATGATAAAGTATTTTCCACACTGAATAAATGTACTCAAATTAAAGGTTAGTGCAATGATAGTCGCAGGCACTCGATGTGATTTTCTAAATCAGATTATTGGTGTAAATGATAACTTCCTCTGGACACCGTTTTCAATGCCATGTCTTACAATAATTTCACAATGTTCAATCAGTGTTTACACAGCGTGAGTCAGTACTCTATCATTATGACCTGATATTTCAGTGCCAACAAGACATGGTCTTGCTTCAGCGAGGTTTAAAATAGAAATATCCAAGTCTGCCAAAAGGTAAGAAAAAAAAGAAAGACAGATGGGCTGCGTGAGTTGAAGCAGAGCAGGGAAGGTACGAGAGAAACAGCTAAAAGGAAGAGATGAAGAAATGAAATTCACCCTTGGTTGAAGAGAGGCATGAATGTGAGCAGACTCGAAAAGCCCAGAAACAGAGGAACAGAAGCAAAACTAATGAAAAAAAGATTTAAGATGACAACCTGAAGAACAGGGAACAGAAGAGGGCAAAGAGCAGATTTAAAGGAAACGAGGTTAAGGGCTGAAGCTGCGTGAGAAGCAGGCAGACTTGATAGGGTGAATGACAGACAGTCACTCAGCTGGGGTTTGAACCCTGGTGCTCTGCGCAAATCTGATACGCTATCAGAAACCCCCCCACCCTTACTTTTCAGAGCGCTGCAGGAAGACAAGCAGTCTGTGGCTGCATTCACACCGTTAAAAATAGGCAGTGCAGAAGGTTATGAAAAGAGTTTGCTGGGTTTGCATCGCGGTGCCTGTGCCACATTTCACTAACTGGCGTAAGTTCTCCAAAATGGAAATCATGCTAAAAGATCTGCAGGTAATTTGATCTTCAAACAAAGCACAATACAAATGCCAAAATGTCTGGTAAAATAAATGGCTTTTGTCTTTGCTAACTCCCTAATTGACTTTGTTAACGATACAGCACCAAGAATCTTGTTCCTCTGTGACACCAATTAAAGCTAATTAGCCAAGTTTGAAGAGCTGTACTTCGTTAATAGTGGAAACATTTTTGCACTTTGAAGGTCAATACAGCTTCACAGGTCCATCAAACTAGAATTTTAAATATAGCTCTGAATATTAAAGAAAGTATAAACATTTTGGTTCACACAAAACTCTTAGATTGTCTCTTTCTTTCCTCAGGGGTGTATAAATAATGTGAAACCTGCAGAGCAATTTGTGTTCTATTTTTACAACTAGAGTGAGGATGTTCTAAAATAAGCCCTAATTAGATTCTGTTTCTGCAAGCTTACCAGGGAAGTGATTATTCCATTAATGAGTACTCCTTCCCAACAAGAAGCCAAGGAAACAAAATAGCCCAAGGCTTCACATGCAAGTGTTATTTCCCCTCTGCCTGCTAATGCTGAAGATTTATTTGTCCTACACCCGAAAAACAATTGAATTGTTGAAGGAGACCCTGAGGTTGAAGACTGTAACAAATGAACCCGTTTTCTGTTCTAAATCCGGATTAAAAAAAGAAAAAAAAAAAAGAACTTTGCTAAACCTCCCAGCAACAGGAAATAATTTTAACAAACTTAGGTCTATGCATAGAGAAAAAGCTGAAGAAAGGTGCATATCCGTGTGGCAATACTCTCTCACACAGACTCTATAGGCTGCACATATGCAGGATTCTGGCTGTTGACTGAGTAAATTCAATCATGTACACTTGTTAATAGGAATTTGCATAATATTCCACCTCAGTGCTCAGCTATTTGGATGCAATAATAAAAAATAAGCACGTAGGTTAGGGTGATACAGTGAAATGGAACAAATCTATTCCAACTGAAAAACAGTTGTAATGAGCACTTCATTAAATTCCAGGTGTGCTGATGCATATACAGTAAATATATTTCATTACTCTCTTTGATTAAACATGAGTAAATTAACCATGCTAAAGTATCTGATAACCTGAACCATGGTTAATAAAGTGTTTCTGTATTTATGCAGTGCTTAGCAAAGGAATTCATACCCCTTTCAACTGTTCCACAATTATTTCAAGTGATCGATCGCCAACAGTTAGTGCAAATTTATAATGGGGAAGGAACAAACACAATTCCTAAACGGGTGTCATACCTCTTATTCAACTCCTACGTAAGAGCTAATTACCTTCAGAAGTAACAACTCAAAACAATAATTACATCTCATCACAAATCCAGAAGGTTTGTTAGAGAGCATTAGAGAACAAATAGCTGCACAAAGACTTGGGAACATTGGTTAAGTTGTGGTTAAGTTTAAAGCAGATGAGTAATAGAACAACATTCGGGGCTTTGGACATTTTCCAGAGCACAGCTCAATCCATCATCTGAAAATGGAAAAACTTTGGCGACAACTCTACCAAGACCCTACGGTCTACTTAAAGGGGAAGGTTTGGTAAAGGGAGCATTTATTATAAGAAAGAGCCTCATGGAAACACTGGAGGAGCTACAAAGATCCACAGCTCAGGTGGGAGAATTGGTGCACATGGCATTCATTAGTGGCCAACCCCACAAATCTGATTCCTGTAGAAGAATATATTCAAATATTAATCAAAGGAAAATAAACTAACCTTTAAGGCATCTTTGTGCTATAGCAAAGATGTAAAAGAGGGCAATTTGCCAAGAGGAAACTAACTGAATTTCTTGCAAATTCTAAGCATGATAAATAAATATATATTCATATTTTTGCCAAACTCACCTCCTTAGGAATGTTGTTCCAGTATTGTTGCAAGCAAAGAACACATTTTGTTAATAGAAATTTGAACAAAAAAACAAACAAAAACATGTTTTCTTTATGGAAATTGGAAAAAAAATTCGAAAATCTTCATAATAAAAAAAGTCTGGCAGTTTTCATAGATTTTATTTGATCAAATTTCTTTCTTTCTTTTTTTTTATTTCTCTGTCATTTTGAGTTTTACAAATAACATTCTTTTCAAAGTGTGGTTTTATAGATTCTCTTTATCTCCAGCCCAATACAACACTTGATTAATAAAATTTGTTGTTGCAAATGTCCATGCAGACAAACACAATTTGAAAATAACACGAATATATATATAAAAAATAAAAAAAATATATATATTACTAGATTGCATTTTTTTTTTTTCATATTTCCTTTTGTTTTCTGCTTGCAAAAACAATGGAACAAATTTCCTCCAGAGCAAACACCTTCCAGTACAATTGTGGTCATCTCTTTGAAGATGAGTGAAGCTTAATTAAATGTTATGCTACGGGAAAAACCTGCTTGCAATTACAAAACAATCATCTATCACAAAAAACATGATAAACATCAAAGTTTTTTTTTTGAAGGGATGACATTCTGAACGAGGCACTAAATTTGAGCTTTGAAAATAGATGCCTTTGTACGATTTGTACAGCATTCAGCTGGGTCTACTTGTCCTCCTCACACCCTAAAATATGCTATTTAATGAATTATCAGACTGTTTAGGTTTTATTCATTTAAACTTTCAGATATTAATTTTGAAATTTAACCCACAACCTTGAACATAATATCATTTCAGCAGCTTGAGATGAGAGATATAAACAAAATGGTGTTTGTTTAGACAGAACGCACACTTAATGTCTTTAGGTGATTATTACTTCAATGGAAAATGCATTGAGTTTTTCTACTCTGTGCACCATTACACATTGGTAATGTGCAGTACAACTTTTATTTATGGACAAATAATTTGACAAAAAACATGCAAAGTTTTTTAGTATTATTACTGTCGTTGTTGCCACATGCAGCTGAAACCAGAAACAAAGGAATACATTGTTTATTGAGCCATTCAGTGGTTGGTATAACAAGCTGCTTCCAGTGCAACTTTGGCTGCAATTATGTGTATTTCAAGAGCAAAAAGTGGCACTGGATAAAAACATGGCTGCACCAACCAGCTTAAAGAGGCAGTTCATGCCAAAGCCACTCTCCTAAAACCGGAGCGCCAATAAATACTATGCAAAAATTAGAAAAGTATTTTGTTATAAAGATATCTAAATGTTGCCATGCTGTGTTTGCTTCAGAGTGAACTGCTGCTTTAAGAGATAGAGAAACTTGCAGACAGAAGCTGCACAGTTTCATCTGACTGTAAATTCAGGGAGTGAAATTATAAAACGCTTGAAGGTTCAGTGAAAGTCAATTCAACAAAGGAGGCAGTTACACTTGAAAGGGTTAGTCCACTTAAAAACAGAAGAAGAAAGAAAAAGAAAACAGGCAGATGAAGAGGGAGTGACATTCCCCAGAGGTCAGTGGGACCGACTGAAGAGTAAGGGGGTCAGAGCGAATGGCCGGGACCTCTGCAGAGGTGGATTTGATCACTTTGGGCCCTGCGGACTTCAGTGACACTCAAACCTGGCTTTTTATAGCCGATATGACATAAAAAGCTATTTTAGTGGCAGTTATAGAAAATGAAGAGCTTGGTTTGTTCTGTGTTTTTCAGCTTAGTTTTTACTGCATGGCGTGAGTTGTGCTTTTGCAGATGTCACTTTTAATAAGGTGTAAACCGGTGTGGAGCTGGGAAAGGCTCCAGAGCTGCATGACCTTTAACGTGTCCCGTAACAATGAGGATGATGATTTAGGTAGCTCACGTTAACGGACATGTTTAAGGAATAAAACGTACTTTAGTACATCATGGCTGGCTCGTAATAAAACATGTATAAGAGACGGCCTTTGGGTCAGTGTGGATGGATAAGCTTAGCTAAATTTATTTGATTTTTATTTAACAGCAATAATGAACATGTCTAGAATATAAAACCAGGGCTGCTAATATTTGAAACTGATAAATATTTTAACATTCAATTTTACATTGAGTTCAGCTTGAGAAGGGGGAGGCTAATCTTAAAGAGACCATTAAAATGAAAAGCAAATTACTAAGAAATGTTCAAATAAAAGAAGTCAGGACTTCTTTTGGTTAAATGTTCAAATAATACTAAATGTGTATGCTTTAATAAGAGTTTGTGGTTTGAAAAAAAAAATCCCCTTTTGAAAATATTGTTCAGAGAAATTGTTAAACACATTTTTCAGTTTATTTTTTATTCATCTGTTTAAGCTGTTTAGAGATTCTAGAATGATCTAACTAGCAATCTGCTCTTTTCTTGATTTTTGTGGTGTGGATATGATGCAACACAAATGAACGAATGTCTCACTTCATGCGACTTTAACAAATGTCCTTTGTTTTTATGCATCTAATTTCATCTTTTGGTCTCCATAGCAACCAATTGATGGTATTTACATGTCAAATAGTTGTTTGAGATGTAACCTAGTAAACAGGTATTCATATCCAAGTATCAAAAAGGCAAAAGTGTTAAAGGTTGTTAGGATTTAGTCAGTTCAAATATGACCATTTAGCAATAAAATCTTCAGCTGAGCTGGGTGATGAAGAGTGATCGTCTGAACAAGCACCTGATGTCTACTGTTAAATACAGAGAAGGATCTTTAATACTAACCTCTTAGTTCCAATTGAAATGGAAAAGGCTGTATGAGCCACTTTGCTGCTGAAAACATTTCCAGTAAATTCGAACGGTTCCACTGAATCCTGTAGTGGATCTTTAGATCATACCTGAAGCATTGCCCGCTGGCCGCTTCAGTTAGATAGGCAGCTGTTCTATTTCTTTTAAGATTTTATTTTCTTAACCTTTATTTGCGCAAGTAAAAAACTCCATAAATTGGATCCTTTTATACATTCTTAAGATCACCAAGTAGGTTATTTAATCAGATCTTCAGCTGCAATTATCAATATTGTATCTACCTCAATTTGGTGAATGACTGTTTTTTCATTTGAAAATACAAGAATATTTTGGCGGCCCCTGACAGGAAAATGATCAAGTTTTTGATTTTAATTATGATTCCATAAACATTTTCATATCAACACAGACACCCCAGATGCAATAGCAGTTTTAAGCTGCCCATTGCATGTCGTTTATAGAGATAACGTTTAAAAATCAGACAGAAGTCCTAACAACCCAACTGGACGTCAATGTCTCTGACTCTACATTGGCTCCACACCTTAAAACACGAGCGCCATGTCAGAAACACCCACAAATATTTTCCTATTTTCCAGAAGCTTTAAATATTTTCAGGGTGGTTGGAGGGAATCCACAGTTCCGGCTAAGTGACTGATGATACAGGCCACGTCTGTTGCCATGGTCTTTAGATGTATAAATAACTCTTTAGAAAACTAGCTGGCATCAATGTCTCCCCTCAGGAAACCAGACTCTCAGGATGAAAAGGTTCAGACTGAGTTCACTCCCGGCTCTTCTTCTGTACTCTTTTAATGAGACAGAAAGCACCCGCTTGACTTGTTTCCATCATCATCATCATTATCCCCCTATGCTGGTTAGCTAAATTAGCAGCTAACCAATTCCTTTTTGTCAGGTCCAGCCCACGCCTGCTCATCTAAATGGAAGAGAGGGGGCAGAGAGGAAAAAGTCAAATCCTAATAGAGGCTCAGAGAGAGGGGGAGAATAAACCACAGAAGTCTAAGTTCTAATGTGCAGATTCCTGTGTTCACAGAAAATGAACAGGTAGGTGTATTCCCCAGACAGAAGTAGCTCCACTGAAAACTGACTTCTGGCATTTTTCTAAATAGCAGCAAGTCAGCGGGTTTCTGGCCTTTCCTTTAGGTTCTTAGTCTTTTACATAATGTTATTCAGCTCTGAGTGTTTGAGCAAATAAGTTACTTCATGCATTTATGTATTTATTGGTTTGTATTTTCTTCCTGTCCCACAGCAGGTTTTATAATCTGTTAAGGTTTTAGATGGGAGAAAGAATAAGTTAAAACACTTGCAGACTTCTGATTCTGTTTTAATCTGAGCCATCAGGATTTTTCAGACTTTAAAATAAAGAGATTTTAGCACATTTAAGAAATGCGGTTTCTGACTGTTGCAACATGGGCTGTTTGATTAATAAGACAAAATTATGTGTTGATTAGCAACTTCTGGTCTAACCTAATTAAAAACATCTGTGCTGCCGGATGTCTTTTTATTTAAATACTAAATTCATATAGCCGGAGGAAACTTAATATTTGCAATAAAAAAAACTCTTCTTTTGAAACACCTTAATAAGGCCTGTTTGAGGATTTATATTCTAGCTCCTCATGTAGGTATGTTAAAGCATAAGCTGCACGTCATCTGCTGTAAAAATATTAGTATAGTCATTTAAAAGCATCTTTAAAAAACAAACATCTGATATAACAGAAAATGAAACATTCCTAAAAATGCAAAAAAGGACCAGAAAGTAAATTCTTTAGGTGAAAAGTTCTGCTAACAGACCAAATATTTGGAATTCTTTCCTTAAACCTTCTTAGTAATTTGCATTTTTTTCTAATAAAATGGAACTCCTTGGTAAATATATATTTATCTAAGGTTTCAAATAAATTAATCTGTTATTGCAAAGCAACAGTTTTGCTAGACATGGGCTGTTTTGCAAAATATAATCTTTAGATTCTCCTCTTATCTCTAAAAAGGCAGTTTTATTTATAAAGGTATTTAAGGTAAAAATGTGTAAATGAATCATAGTGACACAGTTTTTAAATGAAGCATACAGAAGAGTTGCCTGCACACACACATCTATGTATGCTCATGATCTTAGAAGCTATATCTTTGCAAGGTAAAAAAGCAATGATAAATCGATTTATGTTTTATATTATATATTGGCTAATTAATCAGTGTAGCTGATAAAAGAAAATGCATTATTGTGAGTGGATTTTTGCGCCTTATGTTTATGGGTTCAATCATCAAAGTCAATGTATGCTACAACAAATTTATTTGGAAAAAATGAAATCTTAAAACAGGACAAAGGATGAGCTTTCGTTGTCTTATCTCTATGTCTTGGCGCACCGGTACAGCGTGTTGTGAAACCTTTATTCAAAAGAGTTTTTTCTCCTTTCCTAACTGGTTGTTCTTTTTTTGTGCTTCCAAATATCTACCTTGTTACTGCAGAGATGTCTGAGACTGTTGAAAAGGTATCTGGTATAAAAAAGGAAGTGAAAATAGTGGGACAAGAATCCCTGTGAACATAGATGCTTTTTTCCTTCCAGCCCACCGCCTCTCCCAGATTATCAACCAGCCATCCGTTCTTTCTGATTGAAACGCCGTGTCACAGCCTCTGGCAGGAGTGGATTGTGCCGCTGCGTGGTCTGTATCATATCACATACCCGTCCTGCACTCATGTTCTCTGACTGTCGGGTTCAGATTCCTGCTGGTTATTTATTTGTTGCAGGTTTTTCTTATTTGGGCCAGAAAAGCTCATCATTGCAACCACAGCAGCTTTCTGTGTGAATGAAAGCTTCTTTTACTTCCTGAGGTTTTATGGTCTAGTGACACGGTCTTTGTGTCCACAAAGCCACAAGAAAAGAACAAAACACAGACAGGCTGCTTTGTTCTAGGATCCTCTCTAAGTTATCTCCATCTCCTTCCTGAATGTGCAGAAATAAACTTTGTAAACTTTAGGATGAGAGCTGAACAAAGCTTCAATCTAAGCTTCTAAAGGTGGAAAACAACCTTCATATATTTGCCAATATCTAAGTGCCCATAACCTCAGTAGTTTTCAATATTAGCTACAGAACAAAGCAGTCAAATGCTAAGATTTAAATCAGCAAAGATATATTTATATTAAAGAACTGAGCAAAATTTACGAACTGCAATACTCCAAAGTGTTGTATAATTTAATACAATGGACTTCTGCAGAAGTCACCATGTGCTGAACTGCAGCAACGTTAGGGCATAAATAAAGTCAGGTAGCTGGCAAGAGCTTCACTTAACTTTTTTTTTTTACTAATAAATGTCTTACATTGTTTCTGCACATTGGTTTTACAATATAAAACTTTTCTAGGCTTTATAGTAAGTTGGTAATATAAGGATGCCTGGGGCCTCCCTAAAGAGAGAAGAATCAGCCAGCAGACGTAACTAAGCACTAAAAAAATATTCCATAGATTGGAGAAAAGATTCTGTATAACCATCTCTCAAAGGAGATCATTTGAGACAGAAGAACAGGTGAAGCAACATATTTTCTTAAAGCTTAAATTAGTTTTTAAAAGCCTATTTCAGAGGCATTTCTTTGGTTTTTAATGTCAATTTCATTAGAATTGCAGCTAAAAGAAGATAAAAAACATTATTTTACAATTACATCTTAGCAGATTTTTATCAGTAGAGTGAAAAATTATTTAAATATGAATCAATCAAGCAGAGAGTTCTATTTTTAAACCAGCATTTGTTTCAAAAGTGGTGTGTTTTATACCCATGATTAGATTCATATTTGCCTATTTTCTATACAAAAAATAATGCTATACATCATCAAGTTTTATTTAAAGTAAAGGGCCACTTATTAAGGTAATTATTGTCATCTTTGTTGTAAAAACAGAGATTTTTCTATTGCTGTTATATAAAAAAGTGATTTGAGACAAGTTGAGAAACTGCAGAAAAGTTGTTGAATATTTGTTGCTTTTTAGGGATTAAAAGGTGAAGATGTATCTAAATGTTATGGTTTCACTCAACTGGAAATAGACCTGATCATCTCTTAGTTCTATGCCGTTTAACTTATATCTAATATTGAGACATAAAATATGTTTCTCTCATAGTTTAGAATAAACTAGAAAAAGCAATTAAAAGTAACATGTAAGTTATCAACTAACCATTTCTTGCATTTCTAACAGTGGATTCACAAGAACGATGAGTTGCTTCTCTGATTATAGCTATGTTATAGTCTACTCTGATACCTATGTCAATGTTATACTGTAGTCGCAGCTTCAGAAAGCGTACAGTATGTGGAACTGTTTTTACTTATGAAAAAATTCTTTGATTATGTCTAACAACCAAATGACTTTTACAGAAAAAAACGTTAAGCTAGTGAAACATAATTGTTACAGAAAAAAAAGAACATTTGTTGGTAGCTCTATTAGCATCTAACAACGTTAATAAAAATCTAGTATATAAAAAAAAAATGTTAATACATTTCATATTCTTAGTTTATAATATGCTTAGCACTGATGAGACAAAAGTAGATGATTTTTTTTTTACTCATCAGTTTTTGAAGTTCATTTTTTTGCAGTTTAAAAAGCTAATTGCTCCATATGTAAGATGAGTTTTCCTATTACTAACTCTGTAGCCTCCATTCGTTACTTTATGACAGAGGGATTCTGTCAGTAATCTCTGGGTGCAGATACAAGTGTAACATCCTATTATCTCCAGTTCACCTGGCTACTTCATAAAGTATTAGCCACAGACAGAGAACAGTGGTGATGGTGTGTGAAAGTGGATAAAAAATAAACTGCTGCAAATGAACCTCAAACCTAATCAGACTTCACACAAGAGAATATAACTTTGGTCTAGTGAGAGCAAAAGGGACACATTTCAAAATAACTAAAAACTTTGTTTTTTACTCTCCAACTTCAGATGACATTATGCCTCTAAACAAAAGACCTGTGCAGCTGCAGCAAAAAACTGGGCTTGTTTCTCTTCTTTCATGCATGTGCACAACACTGGTGTCATTTCAACTTGTTGCCTGGAAAAAAACTCGGCAACATGCAGTAAGCTTCTTTAAAGAAGAAAACTAACTTACAACAAAGAGCTCGAAATACCTACTGAGATGCTTTGCAGCTGGAGGTGTTGGGAACTTGTTTTTGTTTAGACAATGTTTTGCAGCCTTCATCAGTGGGAACCTTTAATCACTGTTGGGAAGCCAAGTCCTGGCTCCTTTGTTGTGGTATTAAATTGAATGCAGTCAAAAAATTCTGCAGAAAACATAAACTGATGGATTCTTAAATGACCCTGCGTGAGCCTATATGTTATTGAACATCCATGGTAAATATCGGATAAATATAGATCTGTCATTTCAGAAAGAGTGGGACAAGCAGCTGTAACAAAATCTGTTATTAGTGAGCAGTGGCTGCTGCAAGAGTGCTGCATCAAAACACTAAATTAAGGCCACCTTCTTTTTATCCTATCCCATATTTTACAGTTCAAATGTGCAAGCAACATTTTTTAAAAACTCCCCTTTGCTGTATTTATTTTTATTCGTCGGTTAGTGCAATATCTGAAGGAGATTTATCTTTGTGGAGCTAAATAAAAGGAATGTGCATGCGTGATCTCTTCGACTTGATTAGAGGAGTTCAATTTAGACAAGGCAGATTTGTTTACTTCACGAAATGTGTTGGACGAGACTTAATATCGTTAACGTGTACCAGATCCCTGTTGGAAAGTTTGAGTGCATTGGACTCATGGTCAGCGTCTCTGGAGTCATGTTTAACTCTGCATGTAAACAATATGCTCTTCAGTTTCCACACACTGGCCTGGAAATGAGGCTGGCTGGGAAAATTCTGCATCACTGCATATAACGCGGGGGCTAATGAAGTATATAGGTGATAAAAGTTAATTAGCAATGCTTTCCGCCATTCACGGAGATTAAGAGTTAAGTGTTAGTGAGCTAATCGAAATGATTGTTCACCCTGGAATAACATTTTCATTTATTAGCATGCATACCACCATTTGTATTCCTGCTCAGCACCAAAACAAGCTGATTTCTGGGCACGACAATTGCACATCATATTAATAAAACAATGAAAAACTTTAGAGGATGTATAAAACATGTTCGATTTGTCACATATGGTGGAGAAATGCATGCTGCAAACAGGAAATTGTTGCACCAGAGTGAATCCTTTCTACATGTTCTAAGTTAGTCGGGTTAGAAATGTGCAGTTAGACGATCAGGGCCCAGCAGTGCAATCCCCTGCAGGTCAGAGATCAAAGAGGACGCTTGTCCCTCCCCCTTACCCTCCATCTCCACACTGATTGGCTCTGAGTCAGGTGACCCTTGTTCCCCCACAGGGGGAAGGCGATCAGGACCTGTACCTCTTTCAGAGTCACCTGCCTCCTTTGGGAATGCCGCCCCAAGATGGGTGGTGGTGGCGCTTGTGGGTGTGGTCTTCCCTGTGGTTGTAGCGAAGGGGGAGGAGGAGGAGGAGGAGGAGGAAGGGAGGGCAACAGAGTGAGTGATTAGTGAAATGTGACACAGCGTGGAGAATAAACTTTAGAGAAATGAGGATGAGTCCTGAGTGGAAAGGAAACCTTCACCTGTTAAAGCAAACACCTTATAATGATGAGCAACATGATGATCACACACAGCAGATGCTAATGACAACATAACAGATTTTATTCCCTTACCTTCCCTGAAATTTGCTACATTTATGGACAAATAGAGGATCTACAGATTCATGAAGAACAGAGGCGTCTCTGTGACAAGTTCTTTGTTAAATACTGAAACCATTGTGCCATGTGGTCTTATACTAGTACTATGGAGTATGCATGTTTCATGCTGGAAAAACATGAGTCAAAATGAAAGACTGAAAAGCTGTTACATACATCAGCTCAACTTTTAAAATAAGTTGGGCTGTAGTGCAGAAAGATGGTTCTATATGACAGGAGCAACAATAAACTATTTTAGATGTGGATTAAAGAGGCATAATGCTGAAAGATATGGAAAATCACTTCTGTTCAATGCAAGTAGCCCCTGCTCGATCTCGGAAATGTTATTTTTAAAGCTCATGTCCGGAATGCACATACATAAACTTTCAAATTAACCTATTTTGAGATAATAATATTTTCTTTTTAAAATTTCTAAACTTCAGTGTACATTGAAAGGCATGGACGAGGGCTTGATTCCTGGTATATGAAAACCAAAAATATGAATTCTAAAGTTTTAAAGTGCTAAAAAAAAAAAAAAAAACTCTATTAAAGAATTTAATTGTAAAAAATGACAAATTAAAATACTGTCATTTATCCTCTTGATTTGCTGTTATTTATCATCTTGGTTTGGATTCATACACTCGGAAAAGTGTTAGAAGTTTTGATCTCTTGTTGGTAGAATACACTGCAAACTGGTTTGTTTGTTTTTTAATAAGTTGGGCAGTCTGCTTGGGTAGCCTACTTATAATTACGTTTACTAACATATTATGTATGCTAACAGACATACTGTCAGATTACCCTCAATTCAAAACAATTTTACTCTAAAAAAGAGTGAGAATTAGCCTTGATTCACATTATTTTACAACAGTAGATATCTCCAAACAGTTCATTTGATTTGTTTTCTAATAATAAAGAAAGAAAAACATCTTTTCCTATGTTTAAGCCAGCTAACTGGCAGTGTGGAGCCACGGATGGTGGAGTGACGCTTCCAAACCTGTTAAATACTTGAATCTTTCTTGTGGTGTGATGTAGAATGCTGGATACTGTCCGCTCTCTTGCAGAAAATTTTTGCACTTAGAAGCCTGTTAAACTGAACTGCTGTGCAACAGAAGTATGGGTGAATGAATGAGAAGGCAAGAGCAAACTTTACTGTTTTCTTAAAGTCATTGAAGGTGTTTGCAAATAAAGGAGCTCCAAGGTCAGGGTTGAAAAGTCAGTGTGGTGATGTAGAGAAATGCTATACTACTTTTTACAAGGCACCAAACACATTCTTTATACAGTAAAGTCCATTAATGTCTAGTTTTATTTCACCTAAACTCCCTGATAACAGAATTTAAAAGTGCCTATACTTATTTTAAACCTTTGATTAAGCATCTGATCCCATAACCTAAGGGCTGGTTTGTCAATGACCCTCCTCTTGTGAGTATTCTTATTAACAAATTCAGTCCTAAGCCCTGCAGAGTCAATCAGAGCATTGCTGGATGTAAAGTAGTGGATATAAAAAGTCAAGATCAAAGTTCCAATCTTCTTCTAATTTCAGGCCTTGTAAAACAAGGTTTTACTCTTCTAGTCTGGCTTTACTAGTAATTTTCAAACAAAAAACGATAAGATCAAACATGGAAATAAGAAAATTATACTTTCAAATGTCCTTTTATTACCTAAATCCACTGCTTACATTCTTCTTCTGTAAAACAGGATTTTTTTTTTTATATTAAGCCATATTCTAATTTAAAATGGACACTTTGAACTAGCTGTGGCCTTAAAGTTTGTAAAGTGTGACATTTCTTAAATGTTAAACTTCTGAAATGTACCCAGCTTCAAAATGCTAACCACATTGCAAAATGTGTATAAATTTTTTTTCCTTATTAGTATTAGCTTACTGTTTAATTTCATTCAAATACATCAGATTGTCATGCAACATTTAGAATTAGGAATTGCAATGAGACAGTTTACATGTGTAATATGTGTCTGTTAATGCATGTGGCCGATTAGCATTAGGGAAAAACATTGAGACGATGCTATTTGTTTAGCCTGATAAAGCAGACTAAATTTGAGATCAAATGTGTAATTTAGTCTAGCCCTGATGAATGAGACATCAGAAGATTGTTCATGAGAACAACCGTTGTCTTTCAGCCATGCCTGTGCCTATTGGCCAACGTTCTGACCTATGTGCGCAACTGACTGTGACGTGGTTAGCGCGACAGGAAGCTGGTGGGGGAGTGTAAACAAACAGCCTGTCGGTAAAATGGCGGATACGTCCTTCTTAAACATGAATGAGCGCAGAGTCTCTTCCTGCTCCCGTTTTAACAAAAACCCCCAGTCTAATCCTTCCAAAGCTGAGTCAAACGAGAACTGTTCAATAGATGTTGCCGTCTTCCTTGTTGTGCTTTCTTTGCTTTGTCGTCACACCCTCAAAATCCCGCCTGCTTTGCATCCAGAAATTCAAAACACATCTCTGCGTTGTGATTGGCCCGCCAGTTTTAGGGCCTGGGGCATTAATCGAGGCTAGACCAAACTCGCAGGCAAAAATGATTTTGGCCGCTGGTGGGTGGGGCTAGTTTAGTAGGCTACTATTTGTTCATATTTATCCAAATGTTTCTCCCGTTTCACTCTATAATACTGACCTGTCCTTCTGTCCCACCTATTTCTATCCTGCTTTACATAAGCGTATCGTCCTGGTACGGTTTTGAAAGACAAGCATAGCCTGCCCATCAAAAGAAACTCCTCCTTTCATTGCATGAATTACAATGAAAGGGTCATTTTAATTCATGACCCTTTCATGAATTATGATGTTTAGTTCCTAGGGTCAGAACTAAACAGGGGGAAGCAGCTTTCAGTTTCTATGGTCCTCACATCTGGAATAAACTCCCAGAAACCTACAGGTCCGCTGCTATTCTCAGTTCTTTTAAATCAATGCTGAAGACTTTTCTTTTTGATGTTGCCTTTCTCTAAATGACGTTCATTTCTTTACCGTTTAATCTCTTATACTGGAATTTTTATTCTTGTGTTTTGTTTTTATTTTTAACTGTTTCTTTAGTGTTTTATTTTTTTTTTTTACTGATTTTATGTAAAGCCCTTTAAATTGCCCTGTTGCTGAAATGTGCTATACAAATAAAGCTGCCTTGTCTTGCCTACAAAAAAAAAAAATAATCTCCTTGCTGGGAGATGGATCTGCCGCTTTTAAAACTGACTACTTTGGAAAAACACACCTAAGGAAGGATGTGGAGCCCATGTAACCTTCCTACCTAGACTAGAGGAGCTCTGTTTAAAAGCAATCCGTTTAATATTTAACATCCAGGCTTATTCCCAACCGTCATGTTGGAGCAGACAAGCACACAAATCAGACATATGCCAAGAAACATGCTGGGCATTATCCGCCACAGGCCTTGTATTATTACCAAATTAATTTCAATGACACACTCCATGTCTTGATTGAACTGAAAGCTCTCTGTTGTCCTTAAACTGCGGCGAGCAGCATGCTGTTTTTGGCGTGGCCCTAAAGCACTAATAAGCCAGCAGTAACGTTAGCATTCTGCAGCACTGACACTTCGGCTGGAGGGAAAGTGATTGTTTTCTTCCTCGCTGTGAGCCAGTTGACAGTATTCACTCCGAATGAGGTGTCCCGTCACTTCACCATCTGTGCTGGGCAAATTAAAAACGCACACCACAGGGTGTTTGGCCCCGTCAGTGCCACTGCTTCATCATTATTTTTTATAGTCTGCCAGAATTAAATTTCGGGAATGGTAAAGTTAAATCTCATAACTGATCTTTTTTTTTTCCCCTCCAAGAAATAATCAGTAACAAGATCAGCTTCTTGATCTAACCAATCACACAGCAGCCTGGTGTGATTGTGTGGGTAGGAAAAAGGATAGAAAGACTAAACCCCATTTGTTTTTGTTTTTTTTTTAAAAGGGAAATAGAATCCCTCATGACAACAGCTTTGTTTGACATATGGGGCATTTTATTGTCTAAAAGAGCCAATAATTGATCTGAAGTGGAGGAATTTAAAAGGTTTTTTTTGTGAGTCAGCAAGAAAAAACCCCAAAAACAATTAGAGACAACATTTGAGGATCAGGCTGAATGTTGAGCATTTCAAACAGAGCTGCGAAGCATCTTGGTGCTGAGAACCCAGCAGGATTAAGCTGTGGATTGCTCATCAAGTCTTTCTATTGGGTTGCAATTCCTCCAGTTGGAAAGCTTACTGGGGGGGGTTGTATTGGTCCAAAGTGAAGGCTTGGGCAAACAACATGGCTTTTTTTTTCAGACAATGAAACAAGAGTGATGAACATGGTTCGGCTGAGCAATAATCTCTCATGCCTGCTAAGATGAAAGCTCTACATTGACACTAATCACTGATTTGAATCTGCTCTCATCATTGTGTACTACATGTTTTAGTTTTATATTTGAAAAGAAAAAAAAAAGAAATGTCAACTTTTCTGAAAAAATGGTGAAGAGGAGCTTTACATTTAAGTATAAAAGCAAATGTTGCATTTCGCAAGCATCCAGGCACTGCCTCACTCTGATGAGATATTGCCAACCCGCTATATTTTGCCTTTCATTCCGGCTTTGCCAGGAGCCGCTCAGCCTGGCTGGCGGGAGAAGTAATGGGACGTGACAGGGATGATGATCTTTCTTGATACAGGGCATTAGGCAGCTTGGCCAGCGGAGCTCCTGGTCCATCAGAGGAGTGTTGCCCCACACAATGGCTTCAATGTTTAAACTGTCAAACTGGCAAAGAGGGAGAAGAGACTCCATCTATTTAGCTGCCTCAAATCCTCCCACATAGTTAGATTTAAATCAATTTACATTCCACTTATAATTATAAAAAATATATATTTTATTGAAGACATAGTGTTGAGTCTTATGTCTTGATTTTTATCATTATGTTTTTTTTACAGGAGCAAACCAGCTCTGAGAAACCTCATCGCTCCCATTTAAACTATTATTAATGTCCTTTTAGTACCATTGTTTCGTAATTTAACTGAAATTGAAGACTTTAAAAACTGTAAACAAGCCCCAATTAAATAGAAATAGCAAAGCATCATGAGTCATATGAGTTGAAAATCTTTCTCACACAAAACAAAGCCCTGACATTAATTCAAAAAGCATTTAGTCATTTTGTCTAAAGCTGTTTAATCAAAATATGTTCCTGTATTATCTGCATTTGCTGCCTGAATTACAATCCAGGAACACATTTACCTGAATTTATGGGAGAACTGAGTAGTAAATAAACAAATGCATCCAAAAATATAATAATATCACATTATGTATGTGAGTCCTCTAGTATGACGGAGTATTAGGAGTATTAGAGATTTTTTTTTTTCTTAAATTTTGAGAATAAAGTCGTAACATCAAGAGAATAAAGTCACAATGAGAATAGTAATAAAATCACAAGAATAAAGTCGTAATATTAAGAGAATAAATTCCTAAAATTACGAGAAACAAGTTGTATTTTATGACAACTCTTGCAAGAAGCACTGTCTTCCCTAAAATGAGGAATATTGAGCATAATCTGAAGTTATACTTTGGCTCTGGTTTGACAAATAAGGAAATCTTTTAGCACCAGCATCATATTGGGCAGTGGACTCAGGTTGCTGTTTGCTGGAACTGGTCGGCCATCTTGTGCTGGTCAGAGCTCGAAGCGTTCTTTCTGAAACGGATTGTTGTATTCTGGTACTATTACGACTTCATTCTCGTAATATTACGACTTTATTCTCGTAATATAACAACCAACTTTATTCTTGTAATGTTACGACTTTATTCCTGTAATATTACAACTTTGTTACTTTATTTATTCACAAAAAAAAAAAAGCCTGGCCTTTATACTAGAGTACTTTGTACTCTAGAGGTCAAGGAAATAATGTGCATATTATGAAATTTTCCCTTCAAAGGACCAGAATGAATAAAAAAATGTTTTTTGTATAGGGGTTAAGAAAAAAAAAAAAACAACAGGGAAAAAAAAGAGACGGAAATATGTAAAATATATTTGAAAAGTAAAATAAAATCAAAGCCTGTTGATCCGGGTGTTCTGAGCAGAAGCAGGTTAGTAAATAAGATAAAAAATATGCCCACTGACCATAAGCTGAATCGAGAGCTGGATTGTGCTTGCGTGTGGTCGCCAAGATGTCTGAAGTGAAAAAAGAACAAGTTATTACAACAAAATTCAGGTTGTTCCATCTTACACTCAAAGCAGGATGATTATAATGGAACCATTTTTAAAAAGAGTTTTCATATGAAAATGATCAAATGCAAAATGGTCGCTAATGTTTGACTCAAAACTGAAAAACTGCTTCTCAAACACTTACAAAATCAACTGAATTGCTGCTGGAGGGGAGCTAAATCTATTAAAAAAAATTGTCCCTTGACCATAGGCCGTTAAACGTAATCGGTATGATTACCCATTCTAATCAAAGGGCCATATTTTTTGTCTTGCAGTCCATCTTTGTTTATTATTTTGCATGTGATCATTTTGATACATGGTTTCACATTCATACTGTAGATAAGAATGAGATGGGAAGCAGCTGATGAGGGATGAGGGTTCATAAACTACCACAGTTTGAGGAGTTAAAGCAAAATGAAGCAGCTTTGCCTGGAAAACACTCCAAAAGGAATGTGACATCCTCTCAGTGTTTTTTTTTTTTTAAACAGCTGCAGTAAGATTCATAACATAAAAAACGCTTCAGAGCCTGAGTCTGATCAGCTCGATGCGTTCAATCTACAATCAGATATAAGGATTAGCAGATTTTCTTGAATAAAATTCCCCAAAGAGCCCAAATTTCAATTATTTTAAAAGGAGAAACTTTATATGTGAAGAAGCCCCTATGCAACTTTAACTTTATTATACAAAAACCTCCTGTCAAACTAATCAATGTAAATAAAGGGTTTTGCGTCTCACCGTGACAGGTATCGGGATGCTGATGGTAGCCGTTCTCCACATCCTGTTCAAATCCGCTTCTGAAGATAAACAGTAACAAAGAAACCTGTCAGTAAATTTGCATCAATCCATTTCACCCACATGTCCTCTAACAAAGCACCTCTTTATAAAATTGAGTTTGCTCTGAGGACTGTTTGGAGATCGGGATGTAAGTGCACGGCTATTCAATTTAATTTGTTTCATGTCTGCTTAAGGTTGGAGTTCTTCTCATTGGGGTACAGGTACAAGAAAAAAATTAAGGGAAAAAGCTGCTTTTACATGAATTTCCTTTAAGGTTGCATCAACCTTGTAATATTTAGCAGAGTTTATTTGTGAAAAGTTGTAGTTTTCCTCTGTGACTTCCTCCTGTTCCAGTTATTTATACGGCACAGAGCATTTTCTCTGCCTTCACCAAAGTTACCACTGGTAAAATTGGTACCTGCAGTTTCTCTGCTCTGCAATGACAGTGTCAGTGTGTGGTTGTGGAGTGTTACAGAAAAATATGACAGAGAAGTGTGTTGATTTACAGCTACTGACACAAAAACCTGTCATTTACCAGTGATATTTATGGAGACGTGCTTCCTTGCCCTGAACCTCCTGCTGTTAATGGCATCAGGAGATTAGACAGATAGTTGTAAACTTATCTATACAGAAGGCTGGTGGAGGCAAAAATAAAAATAAAAAGGAAATAAATGCAGATGCATGGGAGCTTTAGAAAACAAATTATCTTTAGTAGTTTGTTTATCATTGATTTATGACATGGAAAAGATTGACAGGATGATGATATACGCGATACTTTCTCAGTGCTATGTGGAAAACATTGACTGAACTGTAATTTATATTTTAAATTCTGCTATTAGATGTAAGGATAGTCATAAAATACAAATAATCAAAACTAAAATAAAGCAGAGGTTTTTGGTTAACTTCATCAGTAAAACCACAAAAAAATAAAAATCCCCAAACAATCACAATAAGACAGTATAAGTATTTTCTTAATATTTTTGCCATGAAATAAATAAAACATAAATTCATTTATTTTGACTAAAACTTAATTAAAACCCCTGAATTTTTAAAAGCAGTTCAATGAAGCTCCCGTTTTTCTTTTTGTGTGTGTGTGCCATTTTCATGTTGATGGAGCCAAATCCACCTCCTCCATTCACTTTCTAAACTGCTCCAAACTCAACAGAAAGCATGATGAGTAACTTTCTGCTGCGCTGATTAAAACGAGCCTACAATTTTTACGCTGTTTTTCCTCATATAAATGCTCTTTCTTTCCATTTCACATTTGTTAGAAATCGAAGGCTCATCCAGACTCCTTTTCGAGATGGTTGGGTAATGAGATTGAATCGGACGCCTTAAACCGTGCTGAGGTTCCCACCAATGCCAGCAATCCTCCCACACGGTGCATTGAACCAAAATAAAACAAACACAGGCCCATAAACAGCACAAGCTCAAGTGTAATGATCCAGTATCCTCTTGGTATAAGCATCCATGCACACTACCCCCATAACAAACCATCCAATTAGTATCTTACATAACACAAAAAAATACTTCTAATAAGGATTTTATTTTTAGAATCTACCTATAAGTAACAATCCTACTTAGGCACAAAATAGATTTTTGAAAAATGCACACTACAATTATTCATTCTAAACAGCAGAAATCACTAAACACAGGAAAAGCCCAAAAAATAAACCAAAAAAAATACCACCTCCATCATCATTTTAATTATATTAAACCACAAAAATACTAACAGATTAGTTAAATTAAAAGACTAAACAAAAACACTGACATTTTTGAAGACATCCATTAGATACAATCATTCAGTATTGCAAGTGGGACCTTATCAGAGCAACACTTTGATGCAGAAGTTGAGATGTATAAAAATCTAAAACTTAGTGGGCTTTTCACCAAGGTCGAGGTTCTACCACTAAATCAGGGCTGGTTCTACTGCAAGTTCATTAAATACATAAAATCAAAAGAAATGCTTTTGTTTTCCACACCCAGTGGTCAGAATGTGCCAAAAAAATTAAGTTTTTGAGGGGCTATAAATAGGTAAATAAATTTGAGTTTGACTTTTTCTAAATAAGAACACATTTACTGTAGAGTTTTGTTAATTTTTAAATAAAACAAAAACATGTCTGCTTCAGCGGGAGACTGAGAATGCCATTTTCTTTCCAAAAATCCCATTAAATGTTTGCATCTGTGTGGCACAATACAAATTCAACCAACAGTGGAACATTAATGATGACAATGGGTTTGACAGTCTGTTAGAGATGAAAAAAAAAAAATCTTTAAACTTTAACACAATTAGAACCAGAGAGCAGGAAGCCATAGGCATTATAGCTTTCAGCAGTAGGAAAATTGAAAGGAACATTTGTTTTTTGTTTTTTCTTTTAGAAACATGTCGATTGGTCATTCCAGCTGCTACAACAGTGAGACAGACTTTAACCAGCCCTGGAAGATTGGCTCCTCTTTCATTTTTTACTTTTGAGGTTTTGGTGGAATCATATTTTACTATCTGAGTAATGAAAACGTGGCATGAACCACATTACTTCCATTTGCACTTATCGTGGGGATGATTTAGTTAAATTGGTGAAGGACATATTGAACCAGAGCTAAAATCAGCAGGTAACTGGAATCTGAATGCATTAGAGCAAACTAGCTTTTTTGCATCTTGTGGGCTTTCCGCCTCTGTTGTTCCTTCTCTGTTTTGTTTGTCTGTTGTAGCAGGATAAAAGCTACTTGGTTCCTAAACTCCATTATCCATCCTAAATGTTGTTCTATGGAGGCCTTCCTGAATAGTGCAGCTAAACGTTAGATTTTTTTGTAGTTCAGACATTTTTATATCAATTTAAAAAAAAAGTTAAGTATGTGTTTTGCCTTTTATTTGCATTCATGTCAAACACCATGAAGCAATACTATTGAGAAAGATTCATGTCCATTTATATAAAATTTTTAGTTCCCTATGTTGAACAGGAAATTTGTTGCTATTAGACATTGCTAATTTTTAATGCTTACTTCCCCTTTTTCTTTGGAAGAGTAAATTTATCTTTATTTTGTTGTTGATGTGCTTACTGTATATAGTGCACTGACCTCTTAACTAACTGTTATCTATGTCGAAATGTATAATTTCTTTCCTTTAAGATGCATCCTTCTTTGTGAAATAATCTCTAGAGGTTCTAGAGAGGTTCCTAGAACAAAGCCAACTTTCTTTATTAGCTGGTTGAACTTTTTTAAAAATTATTTGTTCTGATGCTATGGCCCTAGCAGATAATGAGAAAAAAACAGACGACAATCTCTACAACAGATTTATAGAAGATACCTCACAGCTTTCTGCAAACGCCAAAGGAAGTAAACTTCCTCTAGAGGTACAGTCTGCTCTGTTCTTTCTTGTACAGTTGTGTCTCCAGTTGAGTATGTTGTCCAGATGAACATTGAAGGTATTAATCCTTAATAATTATGATACCTCCACCTGAGTTTTCTGGAGTTTCTCACAAGGTAAGTCATGTTGAATCATGTTAAATGCACGGCTGAAATCAAAGAATATTATCGTCACAGTGTTGTCTGCCTTGTCTAAATGGCTTTTTTTTTTAAGAAAGGGGTATAACGACATCTTTAACTCCAACTTCATAACGATAAGCAGACTTGAGGGGTTTATGGTAGCTGCATGTTAGTCCAACAGGAGTATATCTAGGACCTTAATGTTGTGGGATGTCAGGGACACAGGTCTGTAGTCAATGAGGATGGTAGGGAGAGCTTTCTTTGGTAGTGGAACAAAGGTAGGTAATTTTCCACATCACTGGGACCATCTCCTGGGTCAGGCTATGGTTGACAAGGTGATATAGAATCCAACAGAGCTGCTCTGCACAGGCTTTCAGGAATGTTTGGCTGACACCATCTGCACCTGATGACTTATTATGATTCAGTCTCTCTAGCTGCCTTTTCTCTTCACTTCTAGAAACACACAGGTAAAAGGTGGAGGGAGCAGCCTCAATCATCGGATTTGACTGGGGGGAAAAAAACACATAGAAGCAGAAGGGCCAATTGCAGAGATAGAAGATAAAACATTTGAGGGGTAACAGAGAAGCTTTAGGTCAAAGGAGGGTGAGATGTTAATTTAACTGTGGGTAGGAGAGAAATACGCTTAGCATGTTACTAAACTGAACCTATTGTAGAATCTGTTTAGTTTAGCTGGGCTCTATCAATACTACCATCTGTCTGATCATCCTTTTCCCTAAGCCTTTGATCTCACTTATCCCCATTCACAACTCTAATATTATTCTGCTGTAGCTTGCTTTGCAGCCTCTTCCGTTATGCCTCCTTGCTTTCTCATATCTTGACCTTAAGATGCTTCTTTATACTCATGTAATTCCATGTATTCCTTCCTGAAGGCTCTTTTTTCTTCTTAAGCAATTACTTCGGATCGCTTGTGATCCAGGGTTTATTATTTGGAAGGCATTTTACTGTTCTGTTGGGATGGTGTTATCTGCACAGAAGTTTAAGTTGTCAGTCACACACTCTGTCATTGCACTTATGTCCTCTCCATGTGGCTGACACAGTGCATTCCAGTCTGTAATATCAAAAACTACCTTGCAGGTCTTCTTCAGCTTCATGTGACCAACGTTGTGCAGTAATTTTAAATGTGGGCTGAGAAAAACATAATTGTGATCTGATTTCCCAACAGGAGGTCTTACTGTAGAGATGTAGAAGTCCTTCATATTTGCATAAACCAAGTCCAAGGTTTTTCTCTTGTACAGCAGATGACAAACTATTGGAAAATGGGCAGTGCAGCAGAGAGTGAGGCAAAATTGAAATCACCAGTTATTGCCACAAATGTATTTGGCTGTTGAATCTGTAGCTTCGCTACAACAGAACTGATTACATCACACACAGTGTTGGCAACAGCAGAAAGTGGAATGGGAGCGGTCAACAAAAGAACTCTTGTAAACTCTGGGGAAATAATATGGCCTAAAAACAAACTTCTAACAGTTCAATTTCTGGTCTGCAGTGACAAATCTTTACAGCTGCATGTTCTGGATGACTCTATATGTGGTTTATAAGCATTGCCAATCCACCTCACTTGAGTTTTCCAATCTTATTTAAATCTCTGTCCGCTTGTAGCCTGGTAGAGAAATGCTGGAGTCGAGGATATGATCCTGCAGCTACTTTTCAGTAAAACACATATTGCTGCATTTCCAATATCCTGTATGGGTCCTTGCTGGGGCTTCTTTAACTTACTGTAAGATCTCACACAGCCTTTAGAGATATGTAACAAAAACATACTAATAAAAAAAAGAATTGTGGTTGCTATAGTTATGCAATATAATTAGTGTCCACCAAAGAAATAAATATCAGGAAAAATCTTTCCAGTTTCACAGCATTCAAGACAGGCGAAAAACATTCGAAAAAATAGAAACCTTGATCCACAAACTGAGGAGTCAGAATTATCTTAAAAAAAAGAATCTCAGGGGAAAGCCAACAAAGCTACTCCAATGTGCAGCCACAATAACACAATTCTAGATTATGAATTAATCAATCAGGAACAATGTAAAATAAACTTATCCTAGCAGATTTTTATTAAAAAAACATTGTCCCACCTTGACCATGCAGCACATTTGCTTTACCTTTCCTCAATTTGTTTAATCTGCCTTATTTCAGTGGAATGCCTTGGTAATGGGGACAAGGAAGAAAAGGAAAGTAGACATGTTCAGCCACAATCTTTCACTCTTTATGTTCATTCTTCTTTTGTCATTGTGAGCCACTGCAAATCAGCCAATAAAATGTATGCCTTTGCTAGATAGGAGGGGAGCCAAGAAAAAAAGGACTGATGGTCCATGAAAAGAGTGAGTACCAGGAGGTAGATGACTGAGATTCTTCAAATTCAACTGTGGGCTTTGCTGCTGCCTGATTCACATCAGCTCATCCTTCTTTTTCTCCTTTCTTACTAGCTTATCCTCGTTAAAGTGATAAAAATAAAATATATCCCTTCAAGGAAGTCTGAAATCGAATTTTATTTTAAAGTACCACATTCAGCTGCAGGAGACTGATTTTTCTCTCTTAAAAGCTAGAAATCCAAAATAAAAAACAGCTGTTCTTACTCCCCCTTTTCTTGACACCTTGGCGCTTCACTATTTTCCTCCTTTTCCTTTGATAAAATATTAATATCTTTACCTCTTCTGCTCAACTCCTCAACTTTGCCCATACCTTAGCTTTTTTTTCCCTTTCATGAAGCCTTCTTTCTGTGCATAGTGCTCTCTTTCTAGTTTTCTGGAATGATTCTTATAATGTTGTGTTTGGACGGGATTCTTTTGGCTGATCTCTTTAAGGTTTTGGTCCACTGGTTTCCAGTGTGGCTTTGTCTTGCATATTAAATGTGGCTCATAAATCAAACTTCAGCACGTAACTCTGCGGGGCCTTCTAGGGTGAAGCCACATCGGCACTTTTGTTTTTACATCTCTAGCACTTCTTGCTGCACCTCAGAGGATGGTCCAGCAACAGTTACAAAGGTCTTCAGTTGAGCCAGAAGTATCTCCTTAAAACAAAGACCTAAAACCCAAAACCTATTTCACTAATTAATCAGTAGTAGAATATAGTGCTATGCCCATATATTCAAGAATTTTGACATTGATAAAAAAAAATCAGATTAGTTACTTCACTCTCTGGATAGAAACATTTGCAAACTACATTTAGTAGCTTTGTACTTGTGAAAGTGTAATGATTATAAAGTTAAATTCTATTCCATTCTATTTGACTTGGCTTTTTCCATAAAAAAGCCAGAAGCGATAGTTTGCCTACAGTAGGTCATTGTTTGGCATCTACTCTTTTTGTTGTGTTTGAAAGAAGATTTTGAACAACAAAATGCCAATTAGTAAGTTTCTTTTCACCTATTTTAAACTGAACATAATTCATAAATAAACCAGGATAGAAGTACTGTAGAAAGAAGCTTCCTTAATGAGGAGCCAATAAGGTATCAGGCTGAGTAGAAGCAAGGCAATGTAATTTATTTAGACCTAAAAAGAGCCTGAATTTCATGCAAAACACGACACAGATTTGATTAAGTCTACCAAAAGGGCATTGACATGGGGCAAGTGCTTTATATTGACCTAAAAGAACTCAAATCTCAGATTATATACTTGGGTCAAAGCAATGTAGTGTTTCTATAAAATGGTTTTCAGTTTTTACTATTAAACCACCTGACTTGCCTCATCTTCCCATTCTCTGCTGATTAAAGAGAAGCAGGTAGGTCTTCATTTTCTACATGTCTCCATTAACACATATTCTTGCATTAGTTTGGTGTGGAGTGCTCAAAATAACAGCATTATCTGCTTTTGTTCTCTGTCAGCACTAAAAAGACGGTGTCATTTACACAATGAAAACAATGATTTCTTTGATTGGGCTATTCTTAATGGAGAGTAACAGTTGTAGAATGACAGCTCAGTAGAAATCTGTGATTACAGGGCTATTAATCACACCAAAAACGCAAATTATAGATGGGACATTGTGGGACTTTAAATCGTGAATAGTGCAATGAAAGAGGCTTAGAAAAATAAAATGAAAGAGCAATGAGAGACTAAGCAATAGTTGTTCCAAGTTTTGAAAAATAACATTGATGTTTGTGTTGGGAGGCGTTTGGTTCTCATAAACTTTATGTTCTTATGGGGCGATAGAAACAAGCTAGACATGCTGTTACATGGGGCCTTATGGGTGGTAATAAATAAAAAAAATATTATCAGGTGAATTAATATACATGTATCAGATATTGACCAATAATATTATCAAAGCATTCTTAGTTTGGTTTCTATTCCCATTCTCAACAGTATTAATAATGGCAAAAGACCAAATATATTAGTTCATTTCAAAAGCAACAATATCAGAGAGCACAGGAAAACATTCGGTGGAAAAGAAAATCCATTAGCCCCTTTCCATGTGAGGGCAGAGAAAGTAATATATCGGAGTGGCCAAGCAGAAGACATGCAATAATTCCAGGTCGAAGCATTTTCAGCCTTCAAGATAATCTATTGGAAACTGGATGACGGTGAATATGACGCTCTCCTACTTCGACTCTGTGTGTGATAGTGATACATGCAGAGTCATATCAGTGGGCAGCAACAGTTTACAACCGCCACACACAGGAGGAAAGATAGGAAAAACATCCAGTGTGGTAATTTAGCAGGAGGTTGTACATCAACAACACGGGCATACACAGACCTTGACGATCAGGACAAGAAAATAGCACTTTTAACTGCCCCCTTCCTCCACCCTTTAGTGCACCCATCTGTCGACCCGACCACCCATCCATCTTCCATTCCTATTTTGTTAGACCTGGCAGCACACTGCTGTGCAACTAAAACAAATGCAGCTACAACACACTTTTTACTTTATGGAACAGATTTGAAAAACATAAAGAAATGGTAGTTAGGCAGGGAAAGATTTAGTTGCATAGGTACTTTCTGAATATGAACAGTAATACTATCATTTATTATATATGCTGGTGCAATTTCTCAGTCATCCAGGTCATGGTAACAAAAAAATGGGTTAAATTGTGGGCAAAGACTCCTGAATAGGTGTCAAACTGAAAAATATTTCATGTCTAAATCAGAAAATCCATGCTACATTATCAGTGAGTTATGCAACATCACATCCGTGACATGGCAAAGAAATCATGAACTCTGATAAAACTCAGTGGAACAAAGAGTCAAATACCAGCTGAGAGAAGGTTGGCTACTTCTTCCTGTATGTTTAACACAGGTTGCAGTAAAAGCATAAATGCTACACTTATATATAAGTTATTACTAGTATTTTATGTTAGCATTTTTTTAATCGCTAATTTCCAAATTTGTTCAGGTGGCTGCAAAGTGGAACAGTTTATAGCTCTGCTGCCTTACAGCAAAAAAAAAAAAAAAAACATGGGTTTGAAGCTCAGCCAGGCCTCCTTGGATGGAGTTGGCATGCTCTCCCTGTGCATGGATGGGTTCTATTTAGGCACTCCAGCCTTCTCCAGCAGTCCCAAAACATGCATGTCGGGTTAATTAGTCTCTCTAAATTGCCTATAGGTATGAGCAATTGTTTGTGTATGCACGGCTGATTGTCCTCTTTATGTGTTGAAACAGTCAGAGCTATAGTTTTTAACCCATGAGAGATAAAATGTGAAACCAAAGAAATTACATCTATCATTTATATACTTTCAACAAAGTGTTTTTTTTTTCTCTCTGAATGCTAATCAGCAGCTTGGTATGAAAACAATGAACAGGATTGTGACGCACCTGACATTAAAGGTATAAATAGCACAAAAGGCTCCCTGTAAATGTCATGATGGGTTATTTGAAATGCTCAGCTTTGTTGTGCTAATCTAACATCAGTGCTAACTCATTCCTTTAGCTCTTCGTGTCCTGCAGCTGCTCAACCTTCTCAGAGGTTTAGATGCTTGTTTACAAGAGTTTCTTTATAGAAACAGCAACATGTGTGCTAAATCTTCACCTTCACACACATCATATACAGCAACCTCTTGTCAACAAACAGGAATCATGCAGAAAGTCACTCTAGATAGACCAGATCTCTGTTCAGAGTGGTATTTAAATATTCATTATGTTGATGCTGCCCACTTGTCCAATTCAAGATTAGCTATCGATTATTTAAAGCATGTCTTCAAACCAGATTTAATGGGCATCTGTGCAATGCAGGGTAACTCATCAGGGAAGTCAAATTTATTGTGTCTGCGTTTGCTTTTCTGCACATCATTGCCCAAGTTGCAAATTTGCCCTTTGATGCTTCAAGTTACCAAACTAATAATGTCTTTATGTGGCTGGGTGTGTTTTCAGACCAAGCAAACACCTCAGAGACTGAGCTAACGCTTATTAACACTCAGGCCAGAAAATAATTAACCACAGCAACATTCTGCTTGGGTGCTTGATTAAGGAGCAAATCTGCCAATTTTTGATTTCAGACATTTATTATTAAAGGCAATAAATCATGTCATGCAGAAAATTACTGCTGAAAAATTTATCAGTAACAAAACTTTGAAGGGTTGAATCTTTAAAACCCTCTATCATTTCAATAAAAGCTGCATTTTTAAGGCTCTAATATTAACTTTACAAAAGGACAACAATAACCACTGATGGTACTAAGTGCATCATATGGTTTTTCTCTTTTTTTATCCTTTTGAATTGTCATTCAGTCCACTAAAAACAATAAAAATTCACCTCTAATAATAATGAATTTAAAAGCATAATACACTTCTCACAGTTTTTAGCCTGGATCTAAACATGTAGTGTAGTCTAAATCCCTTAATATTGTTGCACACATCCCCCAGAGAACACATTTTGAAAGATTAGCAAAGAATTTTAAACTTCTTCTACACTTATGTGAACAATGTCTGAATTAAAGCTAACAGGGTTAATTGGAACTAGTTTAAGAATTCTAAGATGACCCTCTTTAAATGTTTGGAACAAAAGTCTTTCAATCTGCATTAGCTGATAATGTACTTTATCAGCACTGCTTTGCACCACTTACAGCTACGTTACTTGGACAGGCTTGGACATGCACTTTAAAGTAATGCAGTCTTGACAGCTAAGAGAGTCAATCATCACCTGATGATTGCATTGCCCTCCCATGTTACAAGTATGAAACAGCCATTAGCACCAACTGTGTGCTTGTGTGTGTGACTTACTTAAGTCCTGGTGAGACCGTGACACAGCTGCCTGACTTGAGCCAAATGCAGTAAGGGTCCCGTGACGACAAACAGCTTCTGCATAACAGACACACAGATACAGTTTGTTAGTGGTAGAAGGAAATGAGGAGGCCATCGAGTGTGAAGAGCACCGAGTGAGCTGGATGTTAGCCTGGTAATGAGACACTACCCTGCCACCGAGCCGACCAAACAACACCTATCACCCTCTTCTGCTCTGCCTTAACAAAGCTAGAAAACAGGAGATTTTCTAGCCGTTTGCAGCCCAGCACAAATGATAGACCTGAAAGTGTAGCGTCCTTCTAGCCAAACTTGTAACACTTTAATTACTGCATTGTTTACTGTATCAATTAGGAACCCCAAAAACAAGCAATTATCATTAACTAATCAACAATGATATGCTGGTATGTGATATTCTTTTAATTCTGGATGAGAACACATTCTGCAGCTTTGCTGAATGCATTATGAGAGGCTTATTTGTAATGTCTAACAATGTTGGTGATGAATCCAAACATAAAAACATTCTCCGACAAATAAAAGATGAGGTCTGAACTATTGAGTGCAACTCTACTTTTCCAAGAGCCAATATTTTAAACATGTCTTTAATTTGGTCTTATTTCATTTTGAGTCCAAAATACAATCTGATTTTACATTAACTTCGTTAATGTAAAATCAGATTGAAACCTTAAAAATAAATAATAATAAATAATAACTTTTAATTTGCCTTAAAACACTAAAATAAATGTAGATTGCATCTGCATTGTGATTGTTTATTAAATTTTAAATATGAAAAATGGTTATGGTTTGGACAGATTTAACAGTCATTTTAAAAGTCTTCCAGTCTTTATTGTGGTTTGTTTCTATTTAAAGTTTTAGATCTACTAAAATCTGTATTGTTTGCAGCAAACAGGGGCTGAAGCACGGGCCAAACAGAATATACAAAAAAAGAGCTGGAACTCAGTGACCATCTTTTAGCTATAGATTTGAGACAAACTGAGGTTTTTGACCCCAGATTTGTTGATAAAAAGTTTAACTATTGTGTGCAGATGGGATTTATTGATATGGCGTCTAATTAAAGCACATGTGAATTCAAAGCAGCCGTTTAAAGGTTAGGGGATTGTCATCATTTTTCATTTGAAAATTTAGTAAAAGTAAAGTAAAGTAGATGATCAACAAATAGAAACACTCACTAGTTGATCTAAATGTTAGGTTGTTTGTAAGCTCCTGGTTTATATTTTGAGGGATTCTTATTTCCTTTCCACTATAACACTGAAACAACATCTAAAAGTGTTTTGTCTGCAAGATATAACTGAAGGTAATCTGTGGATCATCATTAACCAACCAGATTTCTGGAGTAGATCACATGCTTTACCATCAGTTTCATGTTTACAGTAAGCAGGTTGTTTATCCATGCGTTTCATGGCTCTATATAATTGCTGTGATTGAATTATTAACATGAAGACTCTGACTTTCATACTTCCTCAACTTAAAGCCACCTGCATTAACAAAATCAATAGCCATTAGTCACAATCTCAAAGGTAAAAGTCTATGCAGAATCCCAGCATTCAGAGCTTTTCCTCTACTTCCAGATCAATGGCTTATTTCCATCAATTAAAATTACCCCGCCCCCCCATTCTCTTTAACTATTGTTTGTTTTTTAAAATTTGATTTAAACCGTTTTAGGGTTGTTGTCTCTCACAGCTTGAGCTCCGTGGATCTTGTGGCCCTCCTTCAACCACTATAAAACTCCAGAACAACACTAGGTAAAAACTAGCATCAGAGCATTATTTTTCACAGCTGCACAAGTTGTTGTCTGCAGGAGTGTGGCACTCACCCAGCAGCGACAACATAATGAGCATAAAGCACACAGTGACAAAAGAACGGCGGCAAACAATAAAACGCTTACGTGCTTCCTTCTCTGTCAAACCGAAAACCTCCGAGGCAGTCGGGTTTAAATAAGTTTTAATGAGGTGGCCTGTTTTGAGAGTCTGAAATGATTTATGAAGAGTTGAACTGACTGTGCACTGTGTGCATCTTCATCCCTGGCCTGTAAAATCTGGTGAGGAATCCCACTGAGAACATATCAGTGTGTCAGCTTAGAGCAGGAGGAAATCAAGAAAGGAACTATAATTCCCCTGCTGCTCCTAGAGCTGCGAGCTAAAAATACGTTTAAAAGGGCGGGAAAGATTTTTGGACAATATCTTTTTTTCTCTGGTGAATATTTAATACCAAACAAAAAGTATGGCATCAAACAAAAATAATAAATTTATTTGAAAATAGGTCACTAAACATGCACAAATAAAGCAAATGAAAAAAAATTGCTTTACTTGACCTTTTAATTCATGTGAACCATTTCAGGAAAGAATTATTCAAATACGGCAGGCTCTTAATTGTTTATAGGACTGCAATAAATGACTATTTTATCTGTAGATGATTAATTGATTAATAAACACACAACAAAGGTTTCCCTAAAAAAGATTCTATACAGACTTTAAACCAGATGAAGCTACAACTAGGCCAATGGAGAAATTTCGGATGGAGCATTATGAAACATCATTTGTTTAGTGGGTTGCTCTATCATCCAATGAAAGTGTGTAAGCTCTATTTAAAGATGAATTGATAACTAAATTAAAGCATTATTTTCCATGATAGTATAACATGATTAATTCTATAAATTGTTTCAGCCCTAGATATAATATACTTCAGTAACTTCCGAAACTTAAGTTGTTAATAAAGATTTTTCTACCCAAAACCAATGAACAATGACTATTACATTAGACCAAGACAGAACATGTGTATGACAGAGATGCACAGATGATGAAAAGTATGTTTAATACACCTTTTCATAAACATAATACAATAACGTAATATATGATAATCTATTACAATATAATATAATACAATATAATAGATAGAATAGTATACCTACACTTTATAACATTTAAATTTCTATTCCAGTGTATAAACATAGAAAGAATGATAATTAAGTGCTTAACAGTATTGCAAAAGTTAAACTTCTAGTTTTTCTAGAGTCCCTTTTCTTTACCTTCTATTTATTGACTTTTAACTTTTAAAAATTGTAGAATTTATTATACAAAAAAAAAAAAGCAAAGTGCAAGTTATGAACATTAAACCAAAAAGGGAGTATATTTTGTTGATAATTAACAGTTCACAGATTAGGGAACTGTGGTTACTGAAAAGCTCTAATGACTGTCCTCACTGTCTGGGCTGCCAATATGTGGCACTGCATACTAAAGTGCTACTTTAATAAATTATTCATACACTCGCCATAAGGTATATATGCAGATTTCTCTCTATTCTGCCCCTCTTCTCTCCATCACAAGCATTCATTTACAGCGATCTGACAGAACTGAACGACAACCCTGAAGCAACTTGCCTGAAAAGGCCAGCTGGAGTTTCAGGGAAAGAAGCACTATGAAGTCATTTCTTGTTCTTTTTTCCTCTAGCTGCTACAGTATACGTGTAGTTGTTGGACCCCACAGATCCATGTTTGCTCAGTGATGCTCATTTAAACCAATGCATGTGTGTATGTGCAGTCTTAAGCTAAAAGGAACATCAGTTTAGCTGCTGAGGGTCTCTGTTACTAACATTCATTCTGCCAAAAATCCCTGGAAAAACTAAATTCAGATTTACTGGAAACTAGTTCAGTTACAGTACTATGACACTCTTCTGGGAAAAAAAAACAACAAAAAAACAACAAAAAACACTGCAGTACTTTAATAATATAACCCTTTAAGGGCTTTAACAGTGTTAAACTTCACTTAAAGTAATGATGCTAATTATATTATTAATACAACAATTTTGTTCCCTTAGACAATTTATAATTTGTTTTTCAATAAGGGAAAGTAGCAGTCACAGTATCAACACATTCTACTTCTAGTCTTTCAAGCTCAATATAGCCAGTTTATTAAAAAAAAGTTTGATATCACATTTATAGCCTTTTAATATGAAAACTATGGAAGGAAGGAAGGAAGGAAGGAAGGAAAGAAGGAAGGAAGGAAGGAAGGAAGGAAA
>NW_015150453.1:3845401-3880638 GCF_000732505.1 Cyprinodon variegatus | reverse complement strand
AAATTTTTTTTACTTTTAAATGACCCTAACTGTCCATAAATTAAATGTACATTTTGCTTTACTGTATATATATATATATATATATATAGATATATATATATATATATATATAAAATCATGTACAAGCTGTTCAGCCATTGGTCAAAAATATTTGATACCCCCAAATAAAAAGTTCTGGAACCATATTTTCTAAATGATTAAAATAGCAAAGAAACAAAACAAAGAAAAAAAAAAAAAGTAAAATTGTTCTGTTTAATTAATTGTTACTTTTACATCCCCCAGTGTGAACCTTTATCCAGACAAAGACAAGTCTAAAGTGTATATGAATGTATTTGCTTTTAGTATGATCACAAGGTAATTTCTCATAATTTTTCCCAAAGATGTTTGAAGCCCGGTTTAAAATGCACATTTTTTAGAATTATGGAAATTTCTCTTACTCTACATCGGAGTCATTAGAGTTCAAACTATAAGGCTTAAAGCCTTCTATCACGAACAGAGAATGAATCATAATTAGACAATGATTAGCTGGGTATCTTACAAGCAAAACAACACATTTATTTCTATGTTCTGCACTGCATTCTAGTAAAGCACACTGACCTCATTTCCTTGCTTTAAAAAAAATATTGCGTCCCCTATTATCAATCAAATAACTATGGAAAGAAAAACAATGGATATTTTCAAACGGGGTTAGTTCATTGAGTTCATATGAGACAGGAAATGTAACTGGAAATACTTCTGGGGCTTCTAAGACTTGCAGGGTTTGGGGCTGCTTCCCGTCTTTTATTGTATTTTTTATTAAAATCCTCCAGTTTATACAGTTCCCTGCTGCTGTTTGAGATATAGATGTTTTTTTTTTCTGAAACCTGATATTGGTGGTACGAACCAGGGTGAAGAAAAACAACACAAAACAAACCTGATAATGCTGTCTACGGTGAGGGGGAGAAAGAGAAACAAGTCAAGATTCAAGAAAAAAATGTGGTCAGAAATAGAGAGCGCTGATGTACCACTGATCTGGAGTCGGATTCACTGGTGTGTTTTTGGAGGATACGGTGTCAGAAATCTGACCTCCTGGCTGCTGCTGCTGATGCGGCTTACGGGGCCTCTAATCTAAGCATGAGATGTGCTGTGGCTATAGACTCTAAAAGGGATCAGGGGATGTAGCCAGGCTGTAAGCTTAAGGAAGAAAATACAGCTAGATCCCAGCTGCCTCCGCCTCGTTCCTGCTTTTCCTCCTCTCCTCTATCCTAAAAAAGCCAATGCTGGCAATCCACCAATCAGCTGGAACCAATTTCTGACTTAACAATGTTGAGAGCTTCTCCAGACCTTTACAATGAGGAGTTTGCATGCTATAGGGGTTTACACACTCCCAGAAGAAACTGAAGAGAGAAGAAACCCCTCCTCTATTTCGGCGGAATGAAGAGTGGGTTTGCAAGAGGCCAACATTCCTCACTGCCCCAAAAATAGATCATGAAACTGGAAACCTACTACATTAGCTGGGGCAACACACAGTCTGTTCAAACAAAGGGGCAGAAGTCAAAGGGAGACACTAGGATGCTGCTGTGTATTGTTTTTAAAAATTAGCTTTTTGATAGTTTTTCTACTCTTAAAAAAAGTCTGATTAACTAATAATCTTTCTCAAACTTGTCAAGTTGCAGATGGATTAGATGCACAAAAGACAAACAGAGTTAACAACTGTTCATCTTTTAATAATCATTTTTTGGCATCCTATTATTTTTTAATCATGACAAAGTTACTACAGGCTGTTATTGTAACATAACCTACAGGAGTCTAACAAACTATCACAAAATGTACCCATTTGTTGAGCTTTTTCTACTGATAATGATCCTTTTTTTATGCATTATTAATGTTTTTTTAAAAGCTTAGTTAGTTCCAGTTAGTTTCAACAGCCAATGAAACAACCCACCTTGTGAGTCAGAGCAAGCTCGTGATTTGATCACTGCACTCGATGTAACAGATAGCTTATTATTCACTGGTATGAGGTAATAGCGTGGGTAAAAAGAAGTACTGAACTAATCAACGTTTTCCTCATTAAATACGTATTTCTGTGAGGAAAAACACAGGTAACATAAACAGGCAGGGAAATTAAAACAAATTAGCCCATAAATCAATGTTTAATGAAGCGGTCTGGTAAAGGGAACAAGAACTACATGGAGAAAAAGAGGTGAAGCCAAGAAACTGTCTGATATATTATCAACAGTATTTAGAAAGCATTCCTGCTGCAGTTTAATATCAATTGGTAGCCAATAAAACAACGATTTTAAAGTCCATGCATTGCAGAAAGTGGTAAACTGGTAAAAGCAGAGAATGAGGATGCAACAGCTATAGCTGCACTTCTAAACCTAACAATTTTCCAGCAAGCACATCTACATCCATAATCCAGAACCATAAAACTCCTAATTTCCCCATAACTTTGTTTGTGGGCTATAATGTCTTTATATGTGTGGATTATATGGATGGTTTTCGACATATCAGTAGAAACGTTAAAAAATACAGCTTCTAAGAAAAATGTTTATATTTTTAAGTAGCTTTTTTACCAGCTGTATATGGTAAAAGATTATAACTTAATGTTTTAAAACTTTTTATGACTTCAGCATTGAACAGGATACAGTAGAAACAACTGATTTAGAAAGAATAAGAAAAGAAGGAAGAGAAGGATTTCATATCTGTAGATTTTAACGAATAGCAGCAAAGGTTCGGGAATAATAGAGCTCTAATAATAATAGTAATAATAATAACATAGAGCTGTTCTGAGTAAATAAAATCTAAGTCTAAGGAATAAGGGATGAAGTTTCAAAAGCATCAGAGATGCGAATGGAGATTTGTCGAGGAAGCATTTTCCTTGTGTCTTCAATAAGTTCCAGATCTATTAGGTGCCTCTTCATGGACGGTTAGCTTACAGTTGTCTAATTTCAACTTCACAAAGATCCAACTACATTTTCAATTCCAAAATTTTTAGGGTTTCTAAAAAAATAAACAATTACAAAGAATCAACTGGAATCAAAGTTATCCCTGATAACAATAATACAAAATATCTGAGAGAGTTTCTGGGGTAAATAATAGATGGAAGATGAACAGAATCTCTATGATCAACTAATGCCGGGTATACAGTGTACGAGTTCTTGCCCTTTTCAGGCCGATTCTCCAATTGTGCGAGAATCTTTATGGATCGGGCCATGTTTCTGCCTCATCGTGCATTCTCTAGTATACCTACAGGGGTTAATGAGGGCCGATTAGCCTCGTACAACCGCCTCCGGATCAGGAATCTTAAGGTCGGGAGAAAATCAAACATGTTAGATATTCAGTCTGCTTTCGTTAAATCCTGCTGTTAAAGCAGAGCTACGAGGGTCAAGTCGATTTACCAGAACCTAGACCACTACACATGTGCAAACAAGGGAATTAATACTTCTTCCAGATTAACAAATCTGACCAGCACCATCTCTCGGTGCTGACTCCAACATGTGGTTTTTTGGATGTAGAGCGTGAGCAGTTAGATCGCATCAGAGCGCCATTCTGTACAGTTTACGAACATACTGTACATAATGAGCTGTGATCTATTAAACCCTGCGGTTTCATCATACAGTTTGAGCTGGAGATGAGTACAATGCTCGAAAATATCATACAACTTAGGCCTGGCTTAACTAATGAGGAAGTTGGAACTGAGGAAGGGAGACCACATGACATCAGCAAATTTATGTTAATGTATTTAAAGGTTGCTATTTTGCAAAGTAATTTTAAATTAGTATTAGAAAAATTCCAGCTGAAATACATTAGTTCAAAATAGAGTAAACGACAATGATAGTGGATATGATTTTAATAGGACTTGTGATTATTTAGATCTATCTATGTAGATAAGCGGCTGACTGGCTCAGGCTAGCTCATCTGTTAAGTCACATGACTTACACACAGGAGGCCTCGTTTGAATCCCCACTGGGACAATAAGCTACCAGTGTGGGTCCTTAGGCAAGATCCTTCACTCTAGTGCCTACCTCATTTTTAAGTCGCTTTGGATAAAAGCGTCTGCTAAATGCAGACCTTGCATAAACATGTAGATAGATCTACAGTAAATATCTATCTACAGTATGTATCTACAGTCAATAAAATAACTTAAACATTTAAAAAGTGACTTCTGGATTGTGACTAATGTTTGACTGAAACTATTTAGAATTTGTTCAATGACTTTACAGCCTTAACACCTCTATGTACAACCTTTCATTCAGCATTGAGACATACAACATAATAGTGTACATTTTTGGCACAGAGAGCTGGATTGCATTGTACTTGGATAATTAGCCAATACTAATGTCCAGACTGTTGTTGTATATTACTTGCAGTATAAGTGCTACTGTAAGAAATATTCTCTATATTGTGGAGCTGTAACAACAATCCAGTAACCATTGAAGCTAAAAGAAAGCTGCTGACAAGGAAAGCCAATAGTTGTGACAGTAGTGACAATGTAGAAGTACAGGGTGGGTGCTAGATAGTTCTATTGAGTTGTATAGATCAGAGGAAAAGGAGATGTGAGAAGCTTTTAAAAACAGAGTTTTTTTGTTTTTTTTTCTATTACATGTTGAAACATGTCTGCGTTATATTCAGGCTATTAGAGAGAGTGTCAGCCAATAAAGGTGAATTTTTAACAGTGAATCTGTTTGTCTGCTTTAACATTCCCTCTCTGTCCTGAAACATCTTGGAGTATATAATAGCAGCCTTTTGGAAGTCCAAACATTAATCCCGAAAGCTTTATGCTCCATGTTTTACATGTGTTCCTTTTCCAACAAAGCTGATTTAAATATCTGAATTACCTCATTTTGGTTAAATAGCTTGGAAATAATTTCTGAAGGAGCCCATCAGTGACCCGTTCCTTTGGGTCAGGTAAGTTAAAAAGGGGAAACATCTAAAATAATCAAGACATCGACCCTTAGGGACGCAATCTGGTCACCAATGATCATTTTGCTAATTTTACTAATGCTAGCAATGCAGTGAGGAATGCTGACATAAATGTACAATATTCTTAAAAATATAGTTACTTCTGAAGTTACTTAAATGTGAGATTTACTCCTATTAATAAAAACATTATCAGACATCAGGAAGGCCAAAAAATGTTTTCAAACATTGCACTGTCTATTATTTCTTCAAAAATCTAAATCTACTAAAATCTTTGACAACAAAGTTTGACCAAAAATAAAACAAGGAAGTTAATTTAGATGAATGCTTCTACAGGGTATTATGCATACTCTGTATAGTAGTATTAATAAAATAATAAGGCCATCTCAAAGTTACTCACTTCTTGCAGTTTGTGTATTCAGAGCAGCGGCTGAGTGGAACCCGTATCACGCAGCTGGAGAACGCCACGAAAAGAGCGTGGTGATCCCGGTCCAACTCCAGACCCAGAACCCTCCTGTCCTCTCCTTGCACATTGCACCTAAGAACAAGAATCAACGAAAAAAGTCTCAATCTGGCGTTTAGTACACATCCTCTGTATTATACAGCACATCAAAAGTCAATTTAATTTCATGTTGATCAGGATTTCAAGCTGTGACAAAAGATGAGGCAGGAATAAAACCTCCAGCTGTACAAGATGATGCAAAGTGTAACAACAGACTGAGGAGTGAGTGGGACGGACGGATCAAAGCAGGACAAGAAGGATGAAAAACAGAGAAAAGAAAAAAAACTAAATCTATGAACAAATACAGTTGAAATAAAGGAAATTACTGAGAAAACATTGCTCAACACCAATGATAACAAGGATGTGTTCTCTGACTTGTTTGGGTTGTAGACGTCGATGTCTTCGAGGAGATGGGTGTTGAAGGAAGCGTTGGCTCCCTCTGAGCTGGCCAGGATCTTGAGGACGTGACCGTTATCCGAGCCCAGGAACACCACCGTGTAGTTCTTAAAGGGTCCAGCCGATGTATCGACAGCTATCTGGGTCAACTTAAACCTTAAACGAAAAAGAAAAAACAACAACACAAAACTATTAATAGTGTTTGCTGTGAAAATGTTGGTTTTCAGCGGTAAACAAAACCAAGAGTGGGCGACCACTGAGCTCATTGTGTAATTCCTCAGTGTGCAATCAATCAATTCATCTGCCAACCCACCATCCCCTTCTTCCATCGCCTACTCCCTTTAATCCCTTCATCCTATTAATGCATCAATCCGTCCACCCACAGCCATTGAATCAATGTATCTTTCATGCTGTTCAGCCACTTTTCCACAGTCTGTTTCTCAGCCCTAGATTTCAACTTTCTCCTTTGTTGTTTTACATTCATGAGGTTGTCTGGTGACTGCTGCTTCATTTCAGCAACACTCTGCTTCATATTCAAGACGTTCCTCGTGGTTCCACCTGGGATCTGACCGGTATCTCCACAGCCGTCTACTGCTGGCTCCACCGGAGCTGCTGAGACTTGCAGGCTTTGAAGGGCACCTTGAGTCCAACGCTTGCTGAGAGATGCATAAGCTCTACTAATTCATTTTGTACGACTGCAATTTGACTCTAAAGCATGAGGATTTATACAAACAAACCTCGACAAATAATGTTTTTGGCAACCCAATTCTTCCGGATCCTTCCTCTGAGGACAGTTTCCGTGCCCTCATTTGTCCCAGCGACCCCCCAGATGGTCCTGCATAGGCTGCTGTGTTTACCCACACACACACACTTGACTGGCATGCCCCTGTAAGAATTCGGCAGAACAGCGTGATGCGTTTTTGGTGGGATTTCATTTATCTAGCAGGTCCCAGGGGAACAGCACGGCAGATGTGATGTTTTTGGCGCCAGATGTGAAGCGGTACACGTTTCCCCAGCGTGGAACCACGGCAGTGTCTGGCTGGCTGTCAGCCTGGCTCTGCTTCAGGAAGCACAGAGGCAGCCGCTGTGTGTGTGTGTGTGTGTGTTGGTGTTTAAAGGCTGTATCTGATGTGTGAACACCCCCGTCTGAGGCCTATGCACTGCTGAATGAAACACTTGTGGCACTTCATGATTCCACGTCCACCATATCGTCGTCTGCCATCAGCGCACTCCCAATGTCACAACAAGCAAAAGGCCCCCCCCACACAGCCCCCCGGCTCCCTGCCTGCGACGGAGCGCCTGCAGGTCAGGGCTGCACTCGAAGAAGACCCCATCTCTGTGAGTCTCGCTTTTGATGTGGGCCGAGATCGACCGCTGAGTAAATTCAATGGGCTTTAATGAGGTACAAGGTTGAGTGTTCCACCTGAGCTCACTCGTCTATACCAATCACAGTCCTGCGTGTGAAAACACTGCTGGTGCTGTAGATCATGTTGTTCCAGAGAATACATGCTTATAGCTCATTAAAGAAATGACCACTGCTTCATAACCCTCAAACTCTGAACAGGAATACACCAGTTAATTGGTCTATTTTCCTCTGATTTGATTCAGAAATTGAGGCCTGCACACAGTACACTGTGTACACTATAAACAGCTGCAAAATAAAGTTTGAGAGGACCCAGGGAGCAACATTAACTTCTGAAAGGATTAGCAGGGTGTTCAGTAGATAATCTGTTCATAACTAAGATTATTTTGTAGTTTAGTAAAGGTTAGTATTTTAAAAGAAATCAATGCAAAAATGGTGTTTAAAATAGTTTCTGTGCTATATTGCAGCTTTTGCTTGGTGTATGATGAAAAATAGCTAGTATATCTAGTTTAAATACCCTTAAGATGCACATCTTAAAAAAGGAGGTATTCTATTTTTCTCTCCTTTTTCTGCACAGAAACTTCAACACCTCCAAAGCTGAAACATTTATGACAGATAAAGTGCCTATTTGTGACCAAAATTCATTGTAGGAAAAAAATAGTTTAATGCAAGGAATCTCTGTTCAAGTTTTATGGGATGCAATATATATGGTCCAACATTAAGAAGCACAGAGTGGACTGAAAAATCATAGAAGGGATGGACATGTTGATTAGATGATTTCTTATTAGACTGTATAAACAATTTGACTTTAAAATCATAATTAAAGGCCTTAAATGGTTCAATAATATACATGATAGATGTAAATGTTAACATTTTAAACATGCCTCAACTCTCTTCAACCAGCAATTGTAATCCTATATTGCTAGTATTGATCCCCCCATCTTTCTTTGCATAAGCGCTTTGAATTTTGGCAGTTAAAACAAGGATTTGTAGTAGGCAAACCCTCTTCAGTGACCCCAGGAGATGGAGTTTAAATGTAGGTTCCAGCTCAGCTACACTATGTCAACATTTTGATTTTATTCAGGAAAGTCTTCTTTTTTGTCTACATTTTTTAAAGGGATCATAGAATGCAAAACTGAGTTTATATTGTCATAGATGAACGATAGTTCAGTGGGTGAAATGGATGTACAGAGAATTTCAAACCCCATCAACACCTCCTTTCTCTGCAAATCTCAGTATTCTAAACTTCCACGATAAAATGGGAGAATCCAAACAAAGCACCAAATTGACATAAACTCGGGGATGTTGCCTTATCTGGTTCTGGCCTGTACTTTAGTCACGCCCCGAAATTGACGTAAAGACCAGCCGCCTGGTTCACTTGCCCAAGGAAGGGGGGTATGAAGTGTTGACTGCTGGGCCGCTGACTGGACCGGACCTCAGTAGAGAGCCATGATCCGCCCGTCCTCAGCGGGAGGAGGGTGGCTAGGGGGCCGGTAAGGCAGGCGGGGCGAAGCACTGGGCCGCCTGTTTCCAGGCAACCGTCACCTGGTTGGGTACAGTCGCTCTGTCCCCCGCTGGCTCCCTGCCCCCGTCCGCCGGGGTTCCCGGACCAGCCCTGGAGCCGACGGTTCGGTTCGAGTGCCCGGTGTGTCTCGACTACGTGCTGCACTCTAGTCGACCAAAATCCCAGACGATTTTGAAATTCCACCAGGACATTTTTTTTAAGGTATGATTAGTAGGACATGTCCAGGAAAAAGAGGACATCTGGTGATCCTACCATATCAACAATTTGATGTTTCAGTGAGTGAGTGCTTGTTGCTTTGATGCGTCTTTGCACAGCAGCTTCGCTAGTTGTAAACCAACCAATCAGCACACAGCTCATCTAAATATTCATGAGCATACCACAAAAGGAAGATAACCTGGGATTTCATTCTAGGGCTTTTAACCACGCTTGCATTAGGGCTCATAGAACAGCAAATTTTCACAGACCTTAAGGACCAGCACCAAATACCCTGTATAATCATTCTATGACCACTATAAAAACTGAAAAGTAAGCCCAGAGCATGATGCAGCCACCACTATGTTTTATTGTGATTGCTTGGTTCTTTCCTATTTTATTTTTACAGTTTTTAAATTTATCTTCCTTTTGCAAATCATACATATATCAATTGTAGCAAATAAAGATCAATTCTTAGCCTTATGACAGACAGGTTCACTTTATTTAAATTAATCAGAATAACTATAATTTATGTCAGATGTGCGCTCCAGATGAAACAGTGCTGAAATATAATTTTGTTGCTTTAGAATCATGTAAGGCTTTGGTTCTGCATGCTTATGCAACCTGATAACTTGCAATTTTAAGGCATTACCCTTCGTCTTCTAATAGGTTTTGCGTCAATTCTACAGAAAAATAAAATAAACATAAGGGTTGGCAAAAATTTCTAAAGGGTTTGCCATGCGTTATTTTTGCCATATCTAAAATAGTTTACAGGGGCGTGAATGATACGCTTTTTATATCAACTTTATGTTAACACGGTTAAGTACAGTATGAGCAGGCTGATAACAGAACATGTTAGTAGTGATCATCTTTTTTTTCTTTTCCCCTAATTCAGAAACACTGTCTTTAGTTTCCGTCTGAAGTTCAGTAATTTGGGTAAAGCATCTACCTGCTGGTGGTGCGGGTAAAGAAGGGTCTGTCATTGACTGAGGGGACAGACTCGTCCATAAGCGGATAAGACTTGATGAAAGTCAGGGTCTCGTCTGGGAAGGTGGTGGAGGACTTGAAGGTGGCCGCAGAGCCTTCGCCGGCACAGCTGCCTGGCCTGTGCGATAACAGTAAAAAAGAGGAGGAAAAACAAGACATAAATCCCGTTCAACAAGCACAGATGCAAAAACACTTGCAAGCCATTTGTTTTTCCTAGACGAGCAGGAGGGAAGAACAGGTGCTTTATGTGTCTGTTTTGTTTTATTATTTTATATTTTCTACAGACGTCTGAGCAGAATAATAATAGCAGCTGCAAAATCTGTTTTGTCAAAGACACAAAGACATGCTGTAGGAAAGTGACAGTTTGCAGTTTAAAAGACGCATCTCTCACCTCGGCTTTGGTACTTGTTCTTCCAGAACAGGTGTCCATGCTGACTCACTGTTTCTCTGCTCCTTAAATTTCCCATTAAAGGCCTTCTCTATGTCGTCCATATAAAAACCGCACACTGCTGAGCCGGTGATGCTGTTCAATGAACCCCAAAATAAGGAGATATTGTAATGAACAAAGTGAAGGTCTGAAGACAGTCAACTTGTTAGTAATTTTAAAAACACATTTAAAGCTAATGTGTTATGTGGAGCCTTAATCTAAAAAAACCTCTGAACATATCAGTTGACAATATCTGGTATAGTCTGACTAAATGCTGCTAAAGAGCTAAAACCATGCTTGGAGAGAGCTCAGGGTTTAGAAATGTAGCAAATTTTAATCAGTCCTTTCATCTGCATGCTAAGGGTTGATTTTTGATCAAAACTTGTATTGATGGGTTCAAAGGTTAAAACTGGGCCTGATGATCCAAAAATCTGTCTAAAATATAGCAACCTCCAATAGTCATTCATTGTGGGAAAAAAAATCCTTTTGCAAGAAAACATAAATAATTGTTAATAAAAAAATCTATATGCTAATGATAGCACTACTGTTACTCAAAAAATGTGTTTCAAGGATTTTTGTCATTCATACAATTCTCTTCAGCATTACAAATGACTTTTATTCATACTTTTAGCACTAATTTGTTCAGAAAGTGATTTTTTTTAATTTTTGTTATTTGAGTGATTTGTCCTTTTTAAAATTTATGTTAAAGATCAGGTAAGCTGCTGAGCCAAAGGCAAATTTCTACTTTAGTATCTTAATCTATTGACTTTTTAAAATACTTCATCGGTATAATAATCCAAATCATATTTCTGAAGCATAAACAAACAAAGCATCAATGTTCAACACAATAAGAGTTCATCAGAGATTAAAAGAGAGCTCCAAACCTGCCAAATGTTAATGGAAAGCGTTTGCTTACTAAAATAATGGCGGCAGGTAAAAAAAAAATAAAAGTTAGTCCTTATATGGAAATTCCCCCTATTAGGATCCAGTGGATGCTTTAAAGACCAACACATTTAAACTGAGTTGCATGATATAGAAACGGCTTCTGCAATAGGCTTTAATGTAAAGAAATATTTTAGCTTTAGTCTTTAAATGTCTTAATTTAACCATTCAGACAAGAAAAACACAAAACAACCAAAGCTGTTTGCATAACTGATTGCAGTATAGGGAGGTCTCTTGTGCAGGACAGGATCAGATGTGCGTAAATCAAGGAACTGAAAGGAGATGATGAACAAAAGACATCCTTAAATAATAACTAGAGAAAATTAAATTTAAAAGAATGCCTCTGTGAAGCATCTCTGGATATTGAGACCAATTTCTCCCCAGCATAGAACCTTTGTTAAACATTCGCCTGATCATACCACAACTGTATTTACCGTATATCAGCTCATGACCTTGAATCTAAAAATGATTTGGGTATTTGCTTGACAGAGTCCAATCCAGATAATCTGTCTCATCTTCACCTGTTTGCCTGTGTGGTGAAAACTCCAAGGACAGCAGGCCGGTGGTTTATCTGGAGGACATTGGTCAGTGACTGCAGAACATCGAAGTAAAAGAAAGAGTCTCCCGGTACAGAGCAGTTCAGCCGGGCTTTCAGGAAAGATGTCCAGTAGCGTTCCAGGACCCTCGGGGAACCCCCGTTGTCATTCTTACAAACTCGGGCAACCCTGGAGAAAACAACCTGAGGAGGCAGGAGAGGGAAAAATCCTTTACCTTTAACACCAGGCAGCGCCAACAGAAAACTACAGTCAAGAATGTGGTTTGCATGACAAGCGAGCCCTTTGTTGGAGTTTATTCTGCAAAGAATGAAAGCTGTTGATCCCCCTCACCTTGCCGAGGGTGGTGTACTCCACTGCAATCTCGCTGAAGAAAAAGTACACGTAGTTCCCATATTCAATAGCGTGGAGAAAATGGGGTTCTAAAGATGGAGAAAACGGAATTTCATAAACCCACTCTGAGTTACAGCTTATTTCTAATACAGCTCAGCTTCTTGAGATTTGGTAAACACAGGCCTCAAAGAAATTATCGTCTCCTCAATGTGAAATTGCAAATTTGCATATTGGGTAAGAGACCAAAAAAAAGAAACAGTCAAAAGAAACCTATTGTACTAAAGTATTAGAGGTGGACCAGAATCGATGCTGTTTCATTTTCATAAAAAAAAACAGAAATATGGCACAGAACTTTCTCACATCTTAACTAATACTTTATAACTTCACCAAATAAATGATTTTCATTTAATATAGTTTTATATATTTTTTTCATTTGTTACAATTTTTTAAGTCTGTTAACCCGGAATCAGAAAAACAAGATGAATTATTTTCAGGTCTTCAAGGACAAATTCTTTAGTGGTGGTAAAGCTAGAGCCTCTGACCTCCTGAACAATCTAATAAGAAAATGCACAAAGCATCTGTTTGAGGCATCATTCAAACAAAGCTGCTGCTTCTCTTAGCCATGAATCTATACAACATCAGAGAAAACTTAATGATATTTTTCAGCACAGACAGAAGGGAAAAATATCTATAGACTGATTGCTTGTTAGGGACATTCAAGATAATGATACATGAAGTCCCAGGCTTGCAAAAGGCAATATAAGTTATTTTAATTATCAGTTCCTAGTCATTTATATTCTACCATGCAGTTCTTCTAGCCTGTGTTTTTAGATAGAAATAATGATTCTTTAATGCAGAGCTTCATTACTGGTGGGGAAAAACTGTTCTAGTAATTTTCGATCTATAAATCAACAATCTGAATAAAAGAGTTCTTTCTGACTGGACGGGTGATTGTATTCAGATAAAACAATATAAGACGGTAAAAGCTTTCATTTATATTTTCCTAATGAGATTTCAATATAAAGTGTGCAGATCAGTCGTATCATCCAGACTGGATGCTATTTTAGTAATTAAAATGTACATTAGGTCTCCTTTTAGAAAAAAAAAAGCAGCATACTCTAAATTCTGTAAATTTTTCTTTATTCAAGCGGACAGTTTTTTCAAGCTCCTAATGGGCTCCGAATATTACAGGAGAGCAAATGAAAGAGTAGAGAATTAATCAGCAATCATGAAAATAATATCCAGACATCTAATCAAAGGACTCTCATTTTTCTAAAAACTTCTCAAGCCTGGTTCTACAAAACAGATTAATGAGCAGCAAAAAAACTCTGTCAGTCCAGAAAATCAATTACCGATTTGGACTGATAATGTTGACGAATGGAACAAGTATAATGCGACCAGGTCATTTCACATCAGCCTAAAAGCACATTTGGATGATTACCTCTGAGCCACTTGGAGTCATACTTGACTGTACGCAGAACAGGACTGCTTTCTCCCAGACTTCTATAAATGACAGCATCGCTCGCCAAGAAGTCAGTCATTGTTGCAGAGTAGAAGTCACCACCTGAAGGACACAGAAAAAAAGGCAGACTGAGATACATCGTCAGGATACACAATTACAAATGGAAACTCTGTTCTCTTTAAATGTGTATTTAGGTGTTTTTTAAAAGAACTCTGAGTGGAACAGATGTAGGCAAACATGCCACTCTGAATAGCAGAAGTGGAAACCAGGCAGCTTTGGAGAGCTGCTTTGGCCCTGGCTTCTTTTCAGAGTTTGACCTCAGCATGTTCAGGGTGTATCAGCTTTCTTCCTGCTACCATTAGCAAAGAAACTCTAAATCAAACCACAAATCACAATCAGTAGGAGGAAACCATAAATCATAACTAATAAAGAGCCAAATATAAAAACATAGATGTCAGCCTCAGCCATACAAACCTGCAGTGAAATAATCTACCAGTTTTAGTGAACACGAACTTTTAAATTTATTTCCATCTTTCCTATTATGTCTTTAGACATAAGGTTACACAATAGGTTACACAGTAGTTGTGACGAGATTTTAGAGATCCCATATCATGCAAATTTCACATTATAGACATTTTGTAAGTCACGTGTCCTAAAGCTTGTGTATGACATTCATAAAAAAAAAAGACAAAAAACATTTCACCTCTCTCACTGCCTTTCTCCACCTCTTAGCTAGTGTAATGTGTGCTCAAAATGCAGTGTTTGACCACAATTCCCCTTGTGATGTCATAAGGGGAAATAAGCTGTGCAGAGAGGTCTGTAGCAGTCCATCGGCCAAGCTACGGCCTTCATCTAATGTATTATTTGAGGCTCACAGGCTATCTTTACAAACTGACTGTTTTTTATGGTTCCGGGTTTTTGGGTCAAAGCCTTCAGGAGGGAAGGGCTTGGAAAGTCAAAACAGCTCATCTAGAGGAGGACTGAAAGCGGAAATTTTTGGTAAAGGCTTTCTGCCTAATCTGAAAGGAATTTTCCTGCACAAATAGCAAAAACATGCTCTGGGGGCCTCATTGTTAATATGTTTGTATTTTCAAAAGTAGTATAACATAAAACCTTTAAGATTTAGAAGAAATCAGTCTTGCTTTGCCTAATCCACTTACTATACTGTTAATCAATCAAAATCTTTACTAATAAAAACACAAAAAAAGAGAAAGGAACAACCTACCTCTGTCCAGAAACAAATGATGAAAAAGATCCCCTTAATAAACTCTTTCACTTAAATGTTAAATAATGTTAACCAATGGAATCATTTTAACCCATTTTTAGCCAAAAGGTGTCAACCTTTAGTTTGCACGCTGTTTGTAGCGTTCAGTTCAGTGCTGAACTTAAGTGTGAGGTCATGTTTCTTTTTAAAGAAATATAAAACGTATTTGAACCCATTTTTCTCATAATCTTACAAAGCTTTGGTCAAATATAAACTGTAGTTTGAACTTTGAAAAAAACTAAAACACAAGCCTTTAAACTGGCTTACATCAGCAATAAAATTAAATCTGAACCATAATATTTAACACTGATTTCAGATCATCAAAAAATATAAATAACAAAATAATTTGATATTGCGGAAAACAAAAAAAAAAATGGCACTCTTATTTTTCTTAGAAATAATGTGAGATTCCTATTTGGTTTTACATTAAACATCTATTAAGTATGTAACGTTCTGTATGGTCCAGAAGGGAAGCAGCCTTATATCCATAGTCTGAAATCTGTGAGGAAATTTAAGCTTTTTCCATGTCCAGATCCTTTGCTTAGAATCTTTGAACACATTAGAAGTAGAAAAATAGAATAACTTCCATCAGACTAAAGTAAAAAATAGTTTTGAGATTCCTTGTTCCCAGCCTGACCTGAGCAATTAAAATCTAACCAAAGTCACTTTGAAGTTACTGACCTGCAAAAAGGCCGACATTAGACTGGCGGGACTCAAAGGGACATCGGGCCTGTCCAACCACCTCCTCGCCTTCCTGCTCCAGCGTTGACATCTTTAACAGAAAGAAAGCTTAATGAGAACATAAACCAAGTTTAAGGGCTGGAAGACTTAAAGCCAAACATATGCAAAGCATTGTCACATGACTGCAGTGCTGGTTACAAAAATCTAATATTACCTGCACATTAAATATCGAGAAAAAAATGTCAAAAAGTGCACCTAAACATGAAGGATGTTTACTAAATCAATATGTGGTAGTAAAAGGCAAAACATGCCCTATAAAGATTAGTTGTATTTGATGCATTATATGTGGGTCGTTTCCATAAAACAGTGCGTGAAGGTCCCGCTGCTCAGGCAGACAGGACACTTTATCTCCTAGCCGCAGATATTAAGCTGCTATTTTCCAACCTGTTGTTAACAAGGCTGTAAACCTCAGGAACGACAAAGCATGAAGCCCAGCGGCGTGTAGATGTTTGGGTGCTTTAAGAGCTGAGCGAACGTAGAGCAGGTTTAAAGCCCTTTGTAGCAGTAAGGTGACAGAAAAATACACAAGCAGCACATTAATAGGCCATTAACACGTTGGCTTGGTTTGCATCACGCTAATCTGATCAACACATCACAGTAATTACTGCTGTATTGTCATTCTGTCCTGAAAATAAAATGATTAATTAATGCTTTACTGAATACAAAGGTTATGCTGTGTATTAAATGTTTATAAAATAAATACAGGTCTTGTGAATAATAGAAAACAAAATCAGGATGGGTGCTGATTTAATTTGATGTAAATGTTGTTTGATTTGTTAAAATAGGATTTAAAACCACTGGATTTGTGTTTTATTATTATAAGTAATTGAAATTGGTTTAATGCAAACTAGTTTTTCTGCATTAACCTCAAAAGTGAGCATCTGCCATCTATGCTTATATTCATATGTATATCTGAAAAACAGAGAAAACAGCTGAAACAACATCGTCTCTTTCATTTCTTTAAGAATTCCAACTGAGTTCGAGTTGTTTCCGAGATGAAAAACATACACTATTTCCAATTTTATTGTATTCTGCTCCACTGAAGCATCAAAGGGGGACTTTGATTGGATTTGTGGAGCTTTTCACTAAACATGTTTGATAGATGCAGAAAAGAAACAAAATGTATCGCACAGATTTTGGTAATGCTTAAATCCAATGTTGAGGCTGTAGGAACAGAAATATGTAAATTTCTTTAAAGCTACTAACAACCAAAGCAATATCTGGTTTGTCTGAGCAAAGCTGCTTTACTGAAGACAGCAGAGGTCAAGGAACCGGTGAGTAAATGTTTCAATCTAATCCTTCAAACAATCTCTAGTTGAGAGTTACACTAATATAAAAAGATATTGTATCACATTTTGATATACCTTTTTGGAATTTTATATGGGAGACCAACATTAACCAAATTAGTGAATAGTTATGATGTAAGAGAAAAAAAGCTATATGTAGTTTCCTAAGTTGTTTAAAAATAAGAATGTTTATGTCATTAAGTCTTATATTGGACATCCACAACATTAAACAACAAACTCGAGCAACATTTAGAAAGTAAGAGTAAACAAAGATGACAGAAAGGATAACGAGCAAAAAAACTACCATTTAAAATACGGAGGCCTTCATGGTACAAAACAAATTCCTCAACGTCTACATCACCTACTAGTCGAAAGAAGCAGAGGTTTGTTTACATTAATGATTTTATAAATAGTATTTTATTAGTCGGTGTAGGATCTAAACTGTTTATAGGCCTAACTTGCTAAAGTACAATTCGAGCATAATGGTGATCTCTAAAGTTTGATCTCTAAAGCTCTGAGACGTCATAACACAAAGATTTCTGTCTCCCTAAATGCAATACCTCCTCCTGTGTAATTATAAATAGCAATAAATGGCAATAAATTACATGCTTACATATAATCTATTACATTTCTGTCAGTAAATCCCTATAGATATTACATACCCTAACTTTCAGAGAGAAAATTACTTGTTCCTGAAACAAAAAATATCTGCACTATTCCAGCTTTTCAACAGCTCAGAGTTTAAATAATAAAAATAAACTCAGGAATAAGAACTGATAGTTCTGCACATTTGTGAAGAGACTGCAGGGTCAATAGCTCCAGCTCAGAGGAGAACAGACGGTTTAACACTTTAAGATTTTGTTTTATCATTAATGCATGCTGACGACAGCCTTCCTGCCGTCTACACACCAGCTGTCTCAGCAGCCTGGGCAGTGAAGCAGCCTTTTCATAGACAGGCATCCAATCATGTCTTTCACAACCACACACATCTGATTCAATGCTCCACTGTCACGCACATATTTTTGTAGGCACAGATTCCTTGTTATGATTTATATTTCTTCCCACTTTCTCCAGCTGTCTGAACTGTCGTCTCTCCGTCTCCGTGTTCAGATGAGAGAAACAGACTAGGGGTGCGAGGCGAGAGGATGTTTTGGTAAAACTGTATCTCAACCTCTCTTTTCTTAAAGGGAGTCTGTGGCAGGAGGATGATAACGTTTGAATATAGGTCGAAGCGCAGCCCTATAAACATTTTACATCAGCTTCTCTGCAGGACCGCTGGCACAGCTGTACCACTTTGATTTTGGAGAACATTCAGGTAATGTTAGCCTGTGGAGAAGCTCTGCTTATTTTATAATCCCTTGGACTGCTTTAGGAATCGGATCAACACTATGTAATGCCGATACTATGAGGTCAAAAACAAGGTAGAAAAAGTGAATTAAAACCAAAATGTTTAGAAAGTTTAAAGGTTGAACTTTTTATTTTTAAACCTAAGGAAGAAGATGATACTGAAGAAAGAGAAAGGTTAAATAAGGGTCAAAACTTAGTAGCAGATTATTCACATGATATGCTGTGAGACGAGTTGAAAGAACCCCATTCAGAAGAAGAGGTTTTTTTTTTTTTTTTTTCCCCAAAGCAGATCCAGAGCTAAAGGGGTCTGGCACTATGTCTGGGTCTTACTGAGGTCTATAAAAACAGCTAAGAACTGGAGAGGTTTTCAGTGAACAGCCGGCCAGCTTAGAGCTGCATCATTACTTCATCAAAAACGTCTTTTAATCTTCCCTCCCATGTGTTATGAAAACTTTCTGTACACACATCACTTCATTTTAATTGATCATTTCTCTATATTATAAACCAAGTTAATAAACACTGTCCTAAACAATCTTTGGCATTTCTGAAGACACTTTGTAGTCTCAGAAAACATTTCTGACCTCTGGGATCAGTATTTCAGTAAAATACTGGAAGCCTGGGCCACAGTACAAACTGTTTAAAAAAGGGTTTCATGTTTACAAATGAGTTTGCAAACTGTGTTTAGATTAAGCCATAAAAAGTGACCCTAAAGATGTGTCTGTGGAGTGCCGATCCATAAACCACAAGAGGTGTGATATTTACGCTCCAGGACCCGAGGAGGGTTATATGCTGCACACAAAGGACAGTTGTCCCAAAAAGATAGAGGTGCCTCAATATAGCTTTCTTATTTCTGATATGACATTTATCCAAAATGATATCAGCAAAGTCATCATACTATCACCTCTGTTGTATTGTGGAATGTTTGGTGAAATAAAGTGACATTAGTGAAGCAAAGAACAGATTTGACAACAACCAACCTTTTTATTAATATCCAATGGGTTGCATAAACTTTAAACTTATACATTAACGTTAAAAAATTGAACTGAATAAATCTATTTAGACCGGAAACATGTGCATTAAGATTTTGCACTCTAAAAAAAGTGTATTTCTGGACTTTAACCAAAAGTACAGCCACCCTGCCCAACATAGCTCCGACTCAAGTGGCAGTCTGCTTCCCTGTTCAACAGAAGTGTACAGTAGTTGTGATCAAGCTGGCTCTGCGTGCAAAATACCAGAGCTGCTGGATAGAAATAATGGAGCGGACTAAATGATGGAGGGGAATACTGGAGCAGAGTGATTGTATCAATGGGTTATATTAAAGGTTTTAGATGCAGGCTGATATAAGATATTTTTTGGGTGATAAGGGACCAATTTCCAAAATCAGGTTGAAACACTGCGAAAAATAAGTTATTTCTGGATATGTTTCAGCTTTGTCATAAGTTTATTCATCTAACTGCTTTTTAAAAGTGCACTTTTGAGTTTAAATATTTTTCTTTTTTAATTAACAAAATTATTCATTCAGTGGCAGGCACTAGTATTTGTAGGGATGTAGGGTTACTGCAGTATGGTGTGGATGAACCAATCGACCCTATATAAATAAAATTTGGTGTTTTTCTGGATAAAATATGTAGATACGCCATAAATAAAAAAAAAGAAGTTAAAAAATCTAAATTAAGAAAGCATGGTTTCTGATTAACACAAAAAAGAACAAATTGTTAATTTTTTTGTTTCTATTATTTCTTTAGCACTGCTGCAACCCATTTGGATCCCAAGCATCCCAAGTGAAATATTTGCTGGGAGAAAAACAAAGGGTTAAAAGAGCCAGAACATGACATATGCAGTATCACATTAATGGTAAAGCTCAGTAGCATTACAGTATTTGACTTAAATAAGCCAATAAAAAACTAGTAAGGGAGTTTTTTATGGATTTCATTTTGAACTCCATAAATATGTCTCAGACTGAAGAAAACAGTTTTTTCCCTTTGCATTGGCAAAGCAAATGTGCAAAGATGGAAACGGTGTTACAGTGCCAGAGTCAGTACTTATGTCAGAGGAAAACCAAAGATGCGGAGCCAAATGTGTGCTGCAGCTTAGAAACCTTCAAAGAGGCACAATGGCAGCTGCTTACCAGGCCTACATATTTACATAAAACCATCAGAGATTTGAAACATCAGAATTGTCTTAATAGGTGCAATGCTGCATTCCCCCCCCCCCAAAAAAAAAAAAAAAAAAAAAAAAACATTTTAGATGAGGTGCAAGTGTTTACTTGAAGAAGAGCTGAGCAAATATGTGAGGGAGACCATTTATCAGGAAAAGGCTCTGATCCATCCTTCAGGCTGTCATTCAATTTGGGGCATTTGTTTCAACCAATGTCATTTACTCCATAACTTAAGCATTTACTGCTCTGTTGTCTCAGAGCCAACCTAAAGGCACACATTTCTTTATTTACTTGAACACAGCCTGTGTGCTTGATAGCTCAAGGAGATTGCTGTGAGCCATACTCAGATTAATACATAATACTTGGAGACAAAACGTCAAAAGATCAAGATGGAAGATAAAACAAAGGAATCTTCATCACTCTTGCAGACAAAAGTTTTAGACTGAAACTCAAAGGCATGGATTTGAACATTCTTGAGAATGATAAGATTCTTTATATAAAATATTTTTTCTAAATGTAATGCCACTGGTTTTCTTTTACCAGATCTGATAGGAAATGTCGATTATATTTCAAAATAGGACAATTGTATGTAAAGATGTTATACTCAGAGATTATTATTGGACTATTTATATTAAGATAGCAAAAGAGAATACACAAGAAGGGGTATGTCTAATATTTAAGAAAAATAAAGACAGAAACTCATACATATTAGGTAAGGACATAGTTGTACATGAAAATCCCAAATCAGTACATTGTTCAATTATGAAGTTCATTGTTTAAGATTGAGTCGGTGTAATTACATTGGGGGTTTAAATACTTTTCTTTTTAAGTAAAAAAAAATGTTTTTCAAAAACAACTTCTGCAACAACAAATATACAGAAGATTTACTGCATATTTTTGGAAACAATACTTTACAGCTGTACATAAATAATATTTATTTCAGTACCTTAGATTTGAGTACCAAAAACAAAACAAAAAGCTAGAGTGGCACACTGAGAAAAATAAAAAGGGAAGGAAATAAAAACAAACAAACCTGGGCTATACTTTAATTCATTTTGATGCTTTCAGCTTGATCTCAGTTTAATACCAAGCTTGGAGAAATCGATTTAAGTGTCTCCAATAGTAGCTTAGATAGCTTTAGAGGTTTGTCCCATTCGCCAGCATTTCATTTCTAGTTGATCAAAACGTATATACATTAGTACCCACAAAACACACTTTTGTACATTGTACAAAAGTACTTCATCAATGTTAATCCGTTTTCTCCTTTCCTTGTTTCAATATTGGATATACTGTAAGTTATGATTTGTTTTACCTGTGCTTTATTTTCTCATGAGCCCTATTTCTTTAGTGTAAACTACTGTAGGAGCAGATTAAAGGAGGTTTCCTTAAGGTGTCAGGTAGGAACTAAATGTCCCAAATGTGGGCTTCGATCATTGCTTTGTTGAATTGTTGGTTGTGCCAAGCTTAAAAATGTCTTACCCAAACATTTTCGTAGAGCAACTTCCTCAATATTGGGCACCATGAAAATATATGTTCATACTCCTAGTTTCTCCTGACAGATACTGTCATAGCAATTAGCTTTTCCACCTTTACAATCCCCTATAAAGTTTTACAATTGAATATTATTGTATCAATTAAACGGTTTCTTCTAACAGACCTTTCATCTTTCTAGTTAGTCTAATTGAAACCCAGGAGGAAGCTGCGATTCTCATCACCTCAAAACTTTTAATCAGGAGGAGTAAAATTCCACATTAGGAGTTTTTCTGCAGTGTTTTTTTTTGTTTTGTTACCAGACTCCTCTGCACTGTCAGATTTACTGTCCTGTGGGACTTTTACTCCCTTCTCCTCTAATGCTCCAACAGGAATTTTTGGATTTCACTTGACAAAAATCAAACTGTAAAAGTTTTAGCTAAGGGAACTGATGTACTATAGAGACCTTCAAAAACTAAAGCAAAATGACTTAATTTAACAAGCAGCACCTGCAATTATTGCAGGCATGATGCCTGGTAAATCAAGGCGAGGTGAAGCTGCTGGAATAACTTTCTGTTTTCTCCCTCTCCTTCCTTTTTCAGCCTCTATTTTGTCAGAGCTTTAAACCAAAGCAGCCATCAGCATACAATGTGTTCTGTAAACAGATTGCTTCTCCCCAATTCGTGTTGAGCCAACATATTTTTCACCGACATAAAATGCAAAACGTCAGCCGATCAAGGATGACCACCCACAGTGAGCATTACGTGCTCAGTGTTAAACAGCTAAAAACATCTGAAGAACATTTTGAACAAATCTGATTATATCTGATGCTTCATATATGCCAAGAGGAAAATCTGCAGGTGTCATCAAAAGGAACCACTTCTCTTAATACTTACAATTCTTTCAGGAAATCCTTTATATCTGTTTATTTAAATGTGTCCCATCAGTGTTAGTTCACAGCTGAAGTGCTGACTGACAGACTTTCTCTCTAGTTGACAAATTCTGCGTGAACCTTGAGACGACCTCACTTCATAGTTGTTTCTATGTGTGTTTTTTCCACAGTTTTCTTTTTAACATTGTTTTGGTTTCTCAAACTATTAGAAGGTTCTCTGTGGGAAAATGTTCAAACTGTTTCATCTGGTTATAGCAAAACAACTGCTATACTGAGGGAAAAAACAAAACGTGGCTCCTTTTTGAGCTTGAACATGTCCTTATAAACACATGTTATTTATCCATAGACATCCGTTAGGCAGCTTTTGTATTGAAAGATCCTAATCTCCCGGTCGCCTGCAGTTGGATTGGACTAAATTTCTGTTACAGTGGCTGTGTGAACGATGAATAGCGACGAGATAATTAATCTAAAGCCTTGTTTACACTACCCTTTCGAAATCGTGCTGAGAACGGTCCAAGCATGCTATCTGACATAAATGTTGAGTATAAATGGAATGCAACTGAAGTGACCGCGCCAAACAGAACCGAACCTTGCTAAATCTAGTACTAGTTCAACAGTAGGGCTCGGCACGATTAATCTGTGGCTCGGTTCTCTGATAAAGAGCACATGAGCAGACCTGGTCGTCTCCTGTTTACAGTCAGCTGACCTTTTTTTTTACGGGTTTTGCTGTGTGTCCAGCTTTGCATTTCACAGATCTCTTCACCTGTTCACAACACAAACTTCTCAGCCTATTAACAATAAATGGCCTCAAAGAGCGTGGTGCCTAGGATGATGACAAGGCTCTTGAAATTTGGGAGGAGGTCCTTATGCAGGCACAACACTTCCTGAATGTTATGGCTGCCACTATTTTTGTTTGCACGACTCCCGCCTTGAGAGCTGTAGTAATGTGGACCGCCGATAGGAGATGAGGAATTATGCTAGCATAAAATGGTGTGTAAAGGGTTCAAGCTCTGTCCGAACTCGGCACAGATCGGGTTCAAAGGGGTAGTGTAAATGGTGCATAATTATGTTTGATAACTTCACAGTACATACACGTATAGATCCCAGCAGGAAGATGCCCATTGAGGCCGAAGATTGCTCGAATATCAAACCTGCACAATTTGCACGAAGATACAGTCTCTCAGGGATATTTAGTCACACCGACTTCCGTCTTCATAACAAATGTTGAAAGGGGGATGTGACCTATGCCACAAAAGCAGTCTACACCTTTGTAGTTTTGTGTGGCAGGGTTACTGCCACCCTCCATAGCTTCTTAGTGCCTGTGAAGGTGATACAGCCCCCAAGGCCATGACAGAAGTGTATTCAACTAGTGTAATCACAAAAGTTATGCAAATATTTTATGAAGGTTGAGAAGTTATTTAGTGTTGGTTTAAAAAAAAAAAACCCTACATCAGTCTATCCCTAATCTGAATACATCACAGTTTTAATATTGGGATACCTGCTTAACAGCAACAGCTAAACAGCTATTGGATTCTTCTAATCTGTCAAAAATAGCTTGTTTTCCATTTACCAAAGCAGCCTGATCGACATCAGATTTAGTGCTAACAATTCTCTTCACTGTGGATTTTCAATCCTTGCTGCCCATTGTAGCATCAGTCAAGCCAAATGTAGTAAATATGTTTACAATATTTTTCTTTATACTAGTTTGATTTTTAAATCTATACATTTTGGGTCTTTTCTGCAGTTGAAACTCACACTATTACCCAATGGTGTTGTAGAAATATTGAATATATGTTGTTAAAAAGGAAATGCATCCCTTTGCAGGATTTGTTCACTTTGAAATATAAAACTAAGACTTAGCATATCATTTTATTGCGTCTTGATTTACAGAAAATCTATCTCTGACCTGAAAACAAAGGTTTTATCATGGATAATTTTATTTTCCCAGGAAGGGATGGTGACACTAATGTGCAAAAGTGTGCCGTTTCCTTTTAAAGAAAAAAAACAAACAAGTATGGCGAAACAGAGAGCATGTAAGGACTCAGCCACAGAGTCTCATTATAGCCCTAAAATGATCCCTTATCTGTAACTGAGGCCAGCAGCCAGCACACAGCGGTGCAGTAACCTACCTTATAGTTACGGCAGGTGGGATTGAAGGCGTTGGTGCCACAGGCAAACAGAGTCTCATCGTTGCGTGGCACCAGCACTTTAATGTAGTTGTAACATTCATCCTGTCAGGAGGGAGAGAGTTTGGTGTTACTGCAAAGCAACAATAAAACCAAATGAGGAGTTTTAGCAGGTTTGCTGCGAGACACAAACAGCTTCTCTGGTTTATAGTTATTATTCTAATCCGTTGAGAGATTTCCTAAGCATGCCTTAGTGCAAACCCTCTCTGTACTGATAAAAAAAACAGGTATAGGCCAAGGCAGGCTGCAGGAGAAATAACACCAAGCACAGTAGCAGAGAGATGAGAGCATATTTCTCTGAAGGATGATACTCACGCTGTTCTTCCCTCTCACGGTGCACTTCGCCACATCCTTCGTCTTCCAAGTAAGTTTCTGGAAAACAACAAGAGAGCCAACTGTCAGCACAAAGACAAGACTTTTCCTGCCATCTTGGCTTCCGTCGCTCCCAGTCATTCAAGTGCCATTACGAGACCGCTGTGATAAAAATCTCATTAATTTCAATAAAGCTGTTGTGGAGAAAAACAAACAGCAAAGTATCAGGGACCCCTGCAGCGCTTGAGCGGCTCATCAGTGGGCAGCCAAACACTGTGGCTCCTCAGAGATAAAAATCACTCTGGGATAAAAGCGGATCTATGAGGCTGCACACACAAGAGAAACAAAAGAGCACAAAAAGGAAGCTCAGATCATTTCACTGCCTATATGAAGAGAAGTCAATTAATCCCAATTAACCTTCTGGCCGAAAGAAATTAAATATAAAAAATAAAAGCCTTGCTTCCATCTGGAGAGATGAAAACAAGTCTCACTTTCTGCATCCCAGGCTTGTACCTGCTGAGCTGGGACAAAAAAAGACTCAGCTACTTGTTAACAAGCTTTGCCAGGCGAAGAATTAATGCGTTCCTCCTCACTGTCGACTAATTTACGGATAAAATTCTCCCAAACCTTCTCTATACCTCTGAGAATTCGAGCAGTCTGTGTCAATTAAGCTCAGTTTCTGCCAACATATCACAACAAAATATGATCAGGCAGGAGTTTGATGTCTTCCTCAGTGACATGATGGCGTATGTTGGAACAGCCTTGGAGCATTAGCAGCCATTTTCAGTCTACAAGTTAAGACTTGCTAAAGCCTCTCAAGCTCAGCTTTCACACTTTAATATTCCTGAACTTTTTCCTGAGATAAATCTAAATCAGTTTTCTTGTAATCAGTTCAAATGTGTTATGGGTAATTATCCTCCAGGTATTATGCAACTTCACATCTATGATTAATTATTTTTTCATCAGTGTATTTGCTGTCAGTGTAGTTGTCCAAAAGTTCAATTAATCAGCCTTTGTGTTCCCTGTCAAAAAAAAATTTAAAATAAAAACACATAATTCATCAGATTAAATGACTTATAGGTATTTTTTTTTATCATTCACAAATTTATAATTAATTTAGCCTTTTACTTGTCACAAGATTATCTTGATCAATAATGAAATGTCCCCTTTAATAAATAAATCTATAATACATAATTTTATTGCTTGTGGTTCTTGTCCCTTATTTGCTTCTGTAAAGCTGTTTTTAATATAACAGAATATGACCCCTGAAACCAACATAAGTAAATTGCTCTAAAAGGCAATTTAGAAGGAACCAAACCAATATAAAAATCTGGTCCACCATTACCAGGTAGAAGCAGGCTGTTTACTCAAAGATTATCTTGCATCCTGCTCTGAAAGCCTTCAGCCTTTAAATGAAATAATAGACTGAGATCTGATGGACATTTTGATTGGGTATTTTCTGCAGTAAGTTAATGTATTCCAGGATTCAAAGCGATAAACAGAACTGCTGCTAACAGATGTTGAAGCGCCATTTATATCCCATCTGGGAGATATTATTATTATGCTCTCCTTTACTTAAGATGAATAAATAAAAATATGAGATGTTAAACAGGCCTGTTGCCATGTTTCTTGATTATTCAGCCCTTTAGGAGGGAGCAGCTCACAGGTTAGGTTTGGCTTCAGCTCTGGTGTCTACAGACGTTTGAGAATAAAGACAATGAACTGAAATGACTGCCTCTTAGCAATTAAAAAAAAGGTGGTTGTATTAAAGCAACAGCCAGGAGGACAGTTATGGAAACTCATGCATGAATTGTTGAGAGTAAAATCTCAACAATTACCTGCAGGCTAGACCACTACTTGTATTTGATCCATGTTAACACAGAAAAACCTAATTCTCATACATATGTAGTTGTTAACGGAATGAGTATTTGATGCATTTTTTTTGAAGAGGTGGAGGAACTCTGTCTCCACAAACAGCAAAAGGCTAAATGTTGGAGAAATGTTTGTATGTACTTTTCTGTTTTTATTTATTTTCCACATGTCACTGCCCCCTTAGGGGGTGGCAGAGCTCTTTAGGCCCAACAAATTGGAAAACCCTCGTAACCACCCTTGACGTCTCCATTAACACCCCATCCCTCTCCCCAGATCAGAGACACGGTTCTAGTTTTCTATTAATAACACTATTGATTTATTTATTTTATTAATCTTCCGAAATCCTAAATTTAACCTTGATGAGATGAATTTGTTTCTATCTATGAAACGGAAATGTCAACAAATTTGTATTTCAGGAAAGTGCTCACCTTAGATTTGCTAATTTTATCAGCAGCAAATTTGGAAGAAAACAGTTGACGCAAGATTTCCTAAAAAGTAGCCAATCACAAGTAGTTTACTAAATGTAAGATGTTATATACTTAAAGTGTAACCAAAATATTGCCATAAGTGCACAGAAACAGGTCCAGACACAAGTAGGAATGAATCTAAAGGCACATAAAAAGCAAGCCACGAGTGCAGAGAAGAAGGATGCAATGTGAAACATTGGGCAGCTTATAATATCACATCTGCAAGCACAGATGTGAACATGGAGAGTAGTTTACATGCGTGTGTTTTAAATAAAACTTCTCGTATCAGTATTTATCAAGCATGTGCATTTTTGGTAGAATTCTTACTTCATAAAATAAAGAATGCAAAAGCAAAACTAAATGCAAGTTTTAGGTCTGGTTCCAGATTGATAGAAAAAAACAAACAACAAAAAACGGGTAAAATTGTACATCTCTAAGATCCTTCACTTCGAGTTAATATCTGTTGAAGCAAAAAACATGAGAAAGGCGCACAGCAAACTATCTTTTCTTATAGTACCTCTGGCACAACCTTTTGAAGAACTGACACACATCAGTAGAAGTCAGCATTATGGTAATAATCTGGTTCTCCTCTAAGCCTGATTTGGTTTACTAATAAAAAAGGTAGAGCCACTCAAGTCAGGGGAGATCAATGGAAGGGAGACTGTGAATGAACGCCTGGTGTGAAAAATGAAGAGGCGGTAAAAATGAGCTTGCATAAAAGGAATGGATCTGTGATGAGGACACACCATTTTCTAGTGGTATGAGTCAGTCACACACTAATGATCTAGCTGAGATGGATAACAGAAAGAAGGGAGAATGAGAAGGAGAATATGGGAACAGGCTTTATAATTTTCCACTCAGTTGCCGCTGTTATACAGGAGGATGGAGAAGTTTGAGTGAATGAATAAAAAATGCATAATGTTAAAACATTCAATATTGAGCTTCTCATATAGGAGCCGAACACAGTGGTGCTTGCAAGTTCCCATTTCATTGTGAAACAGCCTTTATCCAAATCAGCAGCGCAGATCTACTTGACATCAAGTAGTGCCCTTATCAAAACAAATATTCATGTTTGAGGCTAATCTAAATACAGGCAAACAAAAAGTTTAGACCTGAGAGAGCCTTTATTTAAGTGCAATCATGTCTGACAAATGAGATTCAGATAGGGGAGAACAAGGGAACAAAAGCACAATTTCATCTGGGGTCGACGCATGTCTGGAGAACGATTGCTTAATACACGGATGAAAAAAGGAGGCAAAAGGGTAGAAAATAATCACTAACAAACATTACAAAGGCTTGTTTCTGTTTGTTTTTGGAAACGGTGTACTTCAGAAAGAAATAAAAAAAAGTCATGAATGTCTTATGTCTAAATTCTGGAGATTTCTGGTGTTATCTTCAACAAAATCCTTCTTGATAATATTTAGTTAAGACATTATCAGGAAAATGTTCAACTGAGATACTATTATTATCATTGAATATAGTGATGACAGTATCAACATCATCAACCGACTTATCCCTTCTTTTCCATCCTAACAGTTGCTCCACTATTTTCTAAGGATTTTAGCATCTCAGTCACAAAGGAATATAGATCTATGAGAATCAATGCTGGGTTGGATCCCTGCAACTGCTTAATAATGTTATGGGCACTTAGATTTTGAATTCAGGGCATCTGAACTACAGCATCCTCCTAAAATGGTATTAAAGAAATCATTGGCAATCACAAAACAGCAAACCCTGATAATGGAATGACAGTTGTTATTTATTAAAATGTGCCGATCTAAAGCTGTGCAGCTACATTTTGCTAAACCTGTTTATTTTCATAAGGGAAGCTTGAAAAACAGCTTTGTGGGCTGCATGAGTGATGTGGGTTTTTGCGATATATGACCTGTTCTGGACACTCTGACAAGCTATAAAAAAAAAAAAAAATAGATTAAAAAAAAATAAAACCTCTGAAACATCACTCATAGCCAAGCTTCAAAGTGAAGTATTGGTGTAGTGATTGACTCTGCACAAAGTTTGATACATCTTCGCACTTTGGGCGACAGCATCCGCTGACCCCGCACTGTTGCTTTACGTGGCCTACCACTTCATAGCTGAGCTGCATTTGTTTCCAAACATTTCCATTTTAGGAGCTAGGAATTCCCTGAGCTTCTGAGTGTAACCCATTCTATCACAAATGAAACAACAGTCTGGATGCCTACTTGCTTGATTTTCTACACCTGTGGCCATTGAAGTTATTGGAACACCTGATTCAATAATTTGGATGGGTGAGCAAATACTTTTGGCAATACAGTGTATATAAACCAAGAGAGAGATATTTTCAATCATCTCAGTGGAAAGATTTTCTTACCTGCTGCGGGATGATCTGCTCAGACGAGGTGCCGAGATTGATTGCAAAAACATGGTCCCTGCAAGAGACAGAGGGTTAGGACAGAGACAGGATCATCTCCTCAAGCTTCTATTAACTCTGTAAGCCTTTTGAATACAAACTTCAATAATATTTTTATCTAAGCAGTCCAACCAAAAAAACAAGAAAAAAAAAACAAAAGCTTTGATTTCACTCAGAGAAATTGATCCCAGCCGTACAGAAAAAAAAAAAAAAAAAAAAAAAACGCCTGGAAGATGAAAATAAAGTTTGTTGGATTTCTGGCATTAAATCCTTATGAAAGTTTTTCCTCAACTATTGACAAAACCCACATGATTTACTAAGTGAAATGAGGCACACAGTGCGTTGCATGCAGCTGTGGAAAATATTAAGCCAATTTAGGTATATCATGGCTCTCTATACCTCTGTAGATGGATTTCTTGGCAAGCAGGAACTGCAGTTTGGGATGGAGCCAAAAACTGAAGCAGAACTTGTTTTTGCAAAAAGGAGAAGGTAGAGCATTGTACGTTTTAGATAATTACCCAAAGAAATTGTATTGGGGAAGAATGGAGTTAGGAAAGGTTTTATTAGGAGGAGATGCCATAGAAACATCCATTAGGCTCATTAAAAACTTTAAACCCTTTAAATAACAGTAAGTTTCTGTTTTTAAGCCCCTTAAAGGCAGTTTGATAATTTATCAAATTTGATTTTCTCTTTTCCACTTTAGGAATTTGCCTAATTATTTGAATTATTAAAATATAAATTAAGAAGTTAACTGTACAAAACCCTATTTAAACTGTGCTGTTCGAAGGATTATGCACCAACATTATTCGCCATAAATCCACCCAAGTTTAGAGCAAAGACCTGTTAAAAGGTGTTAGACCTATGTAATGTTTCTGTGTCGATAATCAAAGTGAAACAAGTTTTAACTATAAATAAAAACTTAGATTTTCAAAACAGTTATAAAAAACATCAGCTGGGTGGCCAAATACATAAGCCAGAGAGTTTTCTTTTAGGTATGTTTAGGTGAAAGTGCTTTGCTCCCCTATGCTAGTGTGGACGCCCAACAAACTAAAGAAAAACAAAAGATCACTATGTTTATCACTATTAAAATCAGTTTAAAAGTGTTATTATATAATGATGGAAAAATTTTTAAAGAAGTATTACCCCAGAAAGTATAATAGAAATAAGAAAAGTAAAACAACGTTGGTTTAATTTCTACGTTTTTTTCCCCACAATATCTGTTGACTTTTTTTCTTCTTTTTTTTTTACAAAAATAAAATAAACTCTTGTTTTATAATAAACAGATTTTCTTTTTTGCTATTCATCTCAATCTACACATATGGAGACATTTTGCATGTGACCAATTATGTAAAAGGTATGTTAAGAGCAAAAATTTTAGTAAAAGTTACCCTACTAAGTGATTGAATGTAATGATTCTTCAGACACTTTAGGAATATTTACTCATCTTAAACTTTATAGTGTTTTAAATTATCACCATTTCCCCTAAACTCTTTCTTTTAAAGAGTCCTATTCAGATGTAGTAGTTGTAGATATACTGTACCTCAACCAGGTAACTTGATATGACCCCCCCAATTTAAATTCTTACATGTTGTGCTTCTAATTACATTAGAAATTTGCAAGTTTAAATTCTTGGTTGATAAATCAATACATTAACCAATGTTATTAAAACTTTGATCAAATGTGATAAAATCGTGTAAAAATATAAGTTGTCTCCCTGTACTAACGCACATAATCAAAGTTGACTGTAGATCCGCTTACATATCGAACCGATTGATTTGTAAGAAAGATATCAAATAAATTAATGATTTCCTTGACATGGCCATGAACTAAAAATATGTATTTAGCATAAAAAAATAATATAGAGGCACAACCTAGCACTATTTTACAAGCACTACTTTACAAGTTTCTATGCCAGAAGCTGACTGGCAGCATAATAAAGGCTGTCCAATGAAATTATGATGCTGTGCCGGCTTCCTATATTTTATTTCTGTATTTCACACTTTATTTTGCCATGTTTGTGAAAATATTTTATGTATTTAGTGGAACAAAACCATGTGACGAAAGCAAGCAATGCCCAACAGAATCATGAAAAGAAAGAGTAAAGCTCAAGATCAAGAGTGGAACAGTGCAAAAAAAAAAAAAAAAATGTATGCCAAGAGGGATAAGAGTGAGATCAGATGTTGGAGTTCAGTTAAGTAGGAACAAAAGGTGAAGATGTGTGAGTAAAAACTGCCAGCAGATGGCAACTGGGTACAATGTATGTCTGCTGACTCAGCCCTGCACACAAATTGTTTTTGGGCTGAAAAAGGACTAAGTAAACACTATGTAGATGAACACTAGTGGTACATTGCTTCATACGAACATGAACATATGATTCTAGTTTTGGATCCCCCTTCTACCATGATCCTGGTACAACTGACCAAGTTTGGTCATTTTCAATTCTTTTTTTTTACCTTAAACAGGGGATATTTTTTAAAAAGGTTAATCAGTAGCAAGAACTGATTAATTAGGAAACTGCGCTGCACTTTAGAAGCCATCATTGGTTTGGTCACTTCAGAAAACCAGAACATAGAGGTAATATAAAAAGATTTTACTTCAAACAAATGAAAACATTATTGGATCTATAACTAAGTTAGGACTAACCTAGCTGCAATGTAAAGCATGTGGTTGATCCTCAGCATCCTCTGGAAGTCCAGGCCCAGGCGGATGGTGTCATTGTCTGACATGAGCCCCTGGAAGCTGGGGTAGAGGTACGAGGCTGCAGGGTTCACAACAAGGAGAGAAGGAAATGTTTTAGAATATATTTCAACCAAGTCTGAAAAATATGTACATTTAAATGTTTTGTCGAAGTTTACAGTTAAAAAGTTCAAGACATACCATTAATAGGGCTTTGTAAAAGCTGTAAAAAACTATCCTCTCATGTTCTGAGAGGTTTGAAGTTCTTTATAAGTATCACTTTCATGCAGCTGTGCAACATTTATCCACATTATTATTTGCAGGTTTAAATACCCGACTCAAGGTTAGAATCTAAAATATTCTACTTATAAAATCAAGCATTAAGTCTATGCTAATGTGCACTTGTAGAGGTGGATAAGCAAGCAAAAAAAAAAAAAAAAAAAAGACATCCCAAGTTGCAAATTAGGGACTCATGTCACCAAAGTCAATCTGATTTAAATAAATGGCTTCTGGTAAGTGATTCTGAACAGACTCGTCTGGGGAGTATGCCAAGTAGAGACAAGGCAACAAAATAAAATCATTTCAATGGAGAGACTGTCTGTCTGGGTCAACCCACATTAAAATAGCAATCATCTGTTCGGAGGTCACAGGAGTTCAATTTGGTGACGTCACCAGTGCTATATAAATGGTTTAACCTTGCAAAAAACATTTTGAATCTATAGATACCAAAAGAAAAAAGTACACTGCAGTTTGGGAGGAATAAGGTGCATTGTGGCATAAAAAGAAAGAAAAATCTGAATGTGCTGTTGCACAAAAATTGCAAGATAAGATGAGGCCGGTGAGATGGAGCGAATAGAAAGAGTGATACATCAGCTCCATATTCCATTAAAGTAGATTTTCATTTCTATCTTTCTCTTCAGCTGAATGTAAATTCCTTTTTCCCTTCCGACTCTTCTTAAGAAGCATATTAACTCACTGGACGCTTTAACAATGATTGATGGTGTCCAGAAGTTTAAATGACAAGATGACATTCTGTCAGTAGATTGACGTCCCTTGAAAGTACTCGGCATAAAAAAACTAACCAAAATAAAAATTAGTCAGCTTCAACACTGACACCAAGACATCATCTATATCAGTGACTTTCTCTGCTACTAAGCACAGATTTAACTCTGCTAAAAAATGCTGATGATGTATCGATAAAGCCAGCATTCAGTGCTTTCCTGGCTGCTTTCTTACATGACAAAGATTGTCTACTAAAAAAGAATGTAAATACCTGAAATAGCGTCTTTACAGAGAGCAAAGAGCCTCCTTAACCAATCATGTTGACAAACAATCTTAAAGCCCAAAGTTTGTTTAAATGCTGAATATGTTGTCTAATGAACGGCCTAATTTACTTCCTAACAAATTAGGTTATATCATTATTTTCACAGGGATTTCAAGGTATCTTAGCATGAGGAAAAAGTTGGAAGCAAATCAAAGACCATTTTTAGATGGGAAACCAATATTCATAACCTTATGGGGCCGTTTGACCCAAAATTGCTTCTGCACATTACAATAAGCAAAAGTAACATCTTGTTGTCTAGTTTGAATATCGCATTCAACAGCAACCAACATCAATTAGGTTCAAACCTTCTAATACAACGGATATCTAAAGTGAATGTTTGTCATGGAATGTGTTGTTTTCTTTTAGTTAAAATCAGTAAATTTAAATGAAATTGATCCTGAACACATTTTCTACATTTTTATTATTTAAATGGTAAAGGAAGTGATAAATAAAACTCTGGAACAAATTCCAAAACCTCCAAGGCGCAAGAGACAGTGAAAAGTTCTTTTTCACTTGAAGTACATGGAACCAAATTTATTAAAAGGCCACGTTTTGACTGGTGGCCTTCATTAGCATTATTATAAATAACCACACTACCAATACCACCCCTTTTACTCTAATTAGTCAAATAATTAAATTCTTCTCCACTTTTACTTTTTCTATAAACACAACTTGTGGTGATTTATCACTTTGGCCTGTCAATTCTTTTCAACTCCTTCATGGTTAAAGATTTTACCTAATGAGTAAGATAAAAGGATCAAAGCCTCCCACAGACTCTGTGTACTGTACATAAATGTCTTATATTTCATAGATTAGTGTACCACTTCCCTACATCACTGTTTCTACATTCCCCTTCAGCCATGCCACCATTTTAACGGGAAGAGGAGCTAATTTGCCGAGTGGCTTTGGAAAGAAAAAAGAAGGCTTATAAGCCCACCACACGCCTGTCTGCAACACAGAGTGGGGCATTGACACTATGTGTCCTCACGCCTGGTTATTCACAGCAGTTTGTTGCTGCCAGCTGTCACCTGGCCACATCAACTGTGTTTCAAAGTGAAAGTAATGCTATAATTTATACTTTGAATAATTCAGATAATAGTAATTTAAAATCTTGCACCATTTATTCGTATGCACATGCACTACCCATAACGGAAGTGACACACTAACTAAAGAGCCACTGGAATCAAAAATTTTGTTGTGTTTCTAGGGGACCAACTGATCAGGATTTTACCTTGCTTTGCGCTGGTCATGGGAAATGCTGTCTTCCG
>NW_015150453.1:3828424-3844021 GCF_000732505.1 Cyprinodon variegatus | reverse complement strand
AATTTTACTTTCATTACTGCAATTTACTGCATATTTGTGAGTGAACAGGAGTAAAATAAAACTCTGTTGTGTAGTACTGATAGACTCTTAACACATACAATATTTGAAGTGTTTTGGACACTACATTTCCTGAGTCGTATTTCATCTCTGATCTTGCAAATAAAGAAAGTTGCAGAGGTGTTCAGTTAATATTCTGGTTTACACAGAATGCTGCCTATGCAAAGGAAACGATTAAACGGTACGCCCTGTGCTTTCAACCACTGTATAGAATTAGTTCACTGTTTCAAAGCTGTAAGCTGTTTTTAGGCAATGCAAACTAGATGAGCTGGAACATAATGTGTTCTCCCAACTTGCTTGGAGGATGTTTGATGGAAAGGACCACATAAAAGAAGAGCCATTAGATACAGTCTTTTTTTTTTACTGCTTGCCCTTTGATCAGTCATAAAGCTGGTAGCACTAAGAGCTAGAATCAAGCTAAGAAACAAATTACCAAAAACACAGCTTTGACTTTTATCAAGGAAGATTTAGATAAATAATCTAACTTAATAGTAAGCTAGACATCGGCGTTTAGATGTTTTACTGACTTTACAGTCCATCCAATGTGACACAAATAAGTTTACGATGCAAACACAGTTTCTTCCCATTTCTCACAAGGAGAAGTCATCTCAGTTTAATTTCATAGACTTCATTCAGACAAAGTACTACGATTCATAATGGACATGTCAAAGTTGTGAGAGACCTTGTCCCCTCGTGTCACCTGCTTGAACCAGAGGTGACAAATTGCTCTCATTACACCTAGGACGGAGCTCCACATATAGTACTATTAGTGCAGCTATTTCTGCTAATGGTTGCGTTCCTCTTTTCCAGATAGATCAATTACAGCATGAGAGCTATCGTCTCTGGCACCTCTTAAATCAATTATGGGCCATAATGTTGGTAGCCAAGTCCCCTTCTGTAGACCTCTTCAAAGACAGGATGCTACAGATAAGTCTCTTGACATTATGTTAAAGACAGTGTGTCCGTGTCAAAGTGCGCAGTAAAACCTTTTTCTTAAATTTTTATTTCATAGCGGTACTTAGTTATAGATTTTTATCAGCTTCTGGCAACTGGCAGAATTCAAACCAAGTTTCATGCAATGTTCAAATATTCTGCTTGAAGATTGATTATTATTTCAATCATTATTTGTGAATTCATGTATTACTCTTATCATTTTATTACAGTTACAGTAATAGTATTTTTTATCATTCACATCATAGAAAACAAATATCCTTCATTGTTCCTCAGTAGGTAAATTCAGGTGCCTCAGCAAATGGAAGGATGAAGATTCACACAAAGGTTAATCCTAATGGCAATAATGGAAAGAGGAACATGTAACAAAAGAAAAAACACTGCAGAGTCCTGATGCAAAACCATAAACCTTTTCTTTAAGTTAGGGTGTGCGTTGATTTAATAATGAAAAAATGCTTAAAGCAATTAAAACTAAGTTGGTCTTATCTAAAAACAATTATTTTGTAAAAACATTATTTAAAATTATAGTAAAATGTTGTAAAAAAAAAAATAGATTTTCTGCATAAACCAATGAGCTAAAAGTCAGTTCTTATTAGGAGGTAATGAGCACATGTTTTGGAGAAACATCTTACAATGACTCATAATTTGGCTTGTTGTCCACAACCTTGTAAAAAAAACACAGAAAAAATGAAACACTTCAAGTTTATCAACCAGAAGGAACAGCAGAGGAAAGTTGTGATGCAAATTTAAAAAAAACCCTGCATAGATGCAAACCGTTTTAACCGAAAAGCTATTTCATTTCATATTTAGTGTAGGGTGTTTTAACTGCACTGGTTTGAAAACAGAGTTTGTGGTCAGATTCTGATTATATTATTATTATTTTAACACTGCAATGATTTTAATATTAAAAAGGAAACAACTCTTTAAAATATTTTAAAGAAGGATGACTAAACTCCACAAATGTACTTTCAACAAACAGCCTTAAACACATTTCACTAAGAAATGCCTCCTGCTGATGATGTATAATCCCTTGGGGACCCTCCGCTTGCTTCACAATTACTCCCTCAACAATGTTCACCATGGCAACACAGCTTATTTTCAACTTACTTTCTCTGCCCACAATGCTGATTGGTTCTAGGTCTTGGGGAAATGGTGCAGCTCCTGAGGACAGCTGAGGTAAAAAGGCGGCTAAGGTGAGAGCCAGAAAGGCTGGCAGGACGGGTCGAGGCGATCCGGACGTCAGCCTCATGTTGGCAAAAGAGGAGACCTTACTGGAAACACATGGTCAACACCAGACTCCCCCGACGCACCTAAAAAGAGACACAAAATTGTTCAAATCCATATCAAACTGAAGGGAATTAAACTGGATTAGTCATAATTGTGTTTCTTTATTTTTATATTTCAGTTAGGTGGATGAAACTAAACCAAATCAAAGAAGCTACAGAAAACATCCTCTCACACAATTCAATGGGAAGATGGAATTGAGCATCCGCTAACCTGTAGACATAAAAGGCTAACAAAAATAAAATCAAAGTGGGTGGATAGATGTCAGAGAAGTACGAGCAACAATTACAAGCTTGCAAGAAGCAGTTTGTGTGATCAAATGCAACATTCACCACCTATAAATGTCTTTTATAGCAGACACTTTACAGTTATAACCTTTCATAACAACATCCTGATGGCTCTTGATATAACTCTAGTGTGATCACTGCGCTCAGAGGAAGTCTATTAAAAAGACCAAATACATTATTGACATGACAAATGTGCACACCATGCACATAAGTTTATATTCTAACACATATTACATCCAAGGGGTTCTCTGAAAACGTAATGTTGCAAACACTGATAAAACCATTAGGATTTATTTCCAATATATCAGTTTGTTGTAATGTTTAGACAAAAATATTGCTGTACATGATTTTTTAAAAACAACTCAAGATAATACATGGATCAGTAAATAGCTGTTCTAAAGCTTTGCTTACAACTCAACAAGGTCACTTTAGAGAAATTGAGGAAGTTGGTTTCTCTTTTATATTAAACACTTATATGTGTAAAACAAAATGTGCATCAGACTATTACTTAAGGAGTCTAGGCAGCAGATAAAGGGAATTTAATTCTGCAGCAGCGGATGCAAAGCTCAGCATTGTTTTTTGCAGACTGAGTGAGCACCAAAGGGTTTATATGGTCCACTCATTGTAAGCTGCAGGTCATGAACCATGGAGATAGGAAAGTGTAACCACACTAATGACTTCTGAGTCAGCCTGAACTAAAACCCCAATTCATTCCAGGAGCATGGCAGCTGGGAGAAACAAAAAGGCTCCGAGCTAGAAATGTCAAAGTTTGGAAAATAAAAAACATCAAAACTTGGTCGCAGTTTTCAATAACTTTAACATAAATGGAGCAAAACTGAATCGTACAGAACACCAAGAAATATGTGGATAACTTGTGGTATTTATTAAAGGTATAGTGGAGGATGTTCTTTTTCCAGATGGATCATCAAAATAAGGTGTCCTCCTTATTGTCAATCATTCTTGTGATATGTTTACTTCACCGATGGTGAGTCTGACATAATGGAAAAATTGGAAATCTTCTTTTGGAAAGTAAGCTTGAATGAGGGATGCAAACAGCAACTTTTAAATAGAGCGTTCATGAGGAGAAATGGACTTGTGCATGATCTCGCACACGTTTAATAGGAGTTTTCTCTCTGCAGCAGGTACAGGGCTGTTTATTTATTTTTATTATTTTTTTTTTTAAGTGGAGGAGGCAGGTCTTTTCAAAAATTTGCGAAAATCCCCCACTATACCTTTAAGTTTTTAGACAGGGAATATAGCAGTTTCTCTTCATTTAGAAACTCCCAAACACATTCTCATCTTAGTATGCTTCATTAATTACTGTAACCTCCCAATGCTAAATACCTGGAAGCTAACAGTGCTCATTCTTATTACTAATTGTGCTTTGATTGCTACCAAACTAGTTAAAAGGAACTCCGTATTAGCATCAAATTTCCTTATTTTCAGTTACATTTTTTTCGCTAATGATATCTGTGTTCAGAATCTAATAAAGTTTATTAATTTTATAAAAATGAAAGACTGACTTCCACACTACAATTATCATAAAATCTTTAATCTAAAAAGCAACAATAGGACATCTACATATTTTGGACTCTTTAAAAACAAAAAACAAAACCAAGCATGCATATTGTATTGTTATTTTACTGTATTACGTGTATTAAACTTAAAAAAAAAAAAAAAAAAAAAAAAAAAAAAAGTTGCCCTTTTGCAATTTGTAAATTAAAGTGAAAATGTTGTTGCTGTGTGCCAAACCAAAACCATCAAATGATAAATGTGCTCAATTTTGATGACTGAAACTAAAAAGCTAAAGACAAATACTGTTTTTCCACATAAGTATCGAAGATGTGCATCTGTAAGTCTGAATATTTACATTTGATTGATCAGCACAAAGAGAACATGAGACTGGAAAAAATTAGGAAAAAAAGAGATTCCAAATTGAATGAACCAACGAAAAAACAATAGATTTTGAGGTAGAAAATGATCAACCTTTAAACCAAAATATTCTCTTTTTTAATTATTCAATTCTTCAGTTAATAGCCCTTTAAAACAACAACAACAACAGCAATTGAATAGAATGAGGATCATCAAATAGTTTTCTTCAGGACTATAGATGATTCAAGTGATTTAAATGTTGCAAGACCTAAAAAGGTACAGAAAATGTATCTAAAAATACGGAAGGTAGATGAGTTAAAATAAGGGGGTTTTAAATTACAGCTCAGCTTTAAATTGTAATGACAGCATTCATGCCAAAACAATGAGTCAGGTTACTGCTTTTACAGATTTATGCACTTTAATCCTTTGGTCACATGTTTTAGGTAAATGAAGAATATAAGCCCACAAAGTAAGCCAAAAATATAATCTATACTGAGAAGATTTACTTAATTGAAATGTAGGAGAGAACACTGCATTTAGAAGTGAAGCCAAGCAATAATTACAACCTTATAAACAGATATAAAGCTGGAGGGAGGCTGGGTGTGTTTACTTTGTGAATTACAATGGTTAGGGCTGCCTTAGCCAATAAATGAGGGTAATATATCTGTTAGGTTAGCCTCATATGCAATGGTTTGCTTCCCCTTGCCTAATAATGCAGCCATTTTTACAAAGGCATGGTGGAATTATTCAGCGAAATAAGTCAACACTGAACATCTCCTTAAATGTCTAAAGCAACCAGTGGAATTAGCTTATGTGCATCCTTAAAGTGCTATAAAACAGAAGATAAACATGAGTGCAAATATCAAAAAGATCCACAGAATACAAGCAACTTCATTTATTAAAATGCACCAGCAGCCTCCATGTGCAGCACATCCAGGGAACATTATTTTCTCATGAGGAAAGCAGAAATCAGACTAAACTCCCTGACAACCTCCCTAACTCAGGGAACACAGCCAGCAGACAATGATGCATGCAAAACAAGACAAACAGTGAACACAAGGACTTACTCAACACCATACTACACTCTTCAAAAGAGTTCTTTTAAAGGAAATATCAGCAACATGTTTCATTTGTATGCATCTCTGTTTCAAATTGTTTATTTTATAATGTGAGATTTACCACAAGGAGGATATTGTGAAGGGCTCATCTTAGGGATGCATTAAAGCCCCTGATTATGATTTCATTGCAAATTTAGAAGAAACCTTTAGCAAGGGCAAAGAAACACAATGGTTGATTTTAACACCCACAGTCTGTTATAAACAAACAAAACAGCCTTTAGAAGGCTGTTACAAAACGCATCCCATATAAGGAGATATATTAGTCCTCAACACATCTGTCCTGATTTCAAATCAAGTTTATGTGGAAAACAAGGAGCTGCAAATGACCCAAAGATCTGCTCAAACATAAAGAAGACCAGACAAACACATATTTATAGACACCAAAGCAGATTTTAAAACAGATTATATACTGCTGCACTGCAAAGGAAACTTCAAATATAATAGTAAACCACCGAGGAATTAAAAAGTGAAAAAAGCCTATATCGAAATTCAACATAGAGGTTATGTCTGTCACATTTACCCTCTTGGGTCTAAATGGTTACCATAGAAACAGATAAGCTGCGAAGATACCCTGTTTACCTGCCATGTAAATGCTTCACTGAAACAGCCCCCAGTGGAAGTCTTAACTTTCTTAATTCATCCTAACAGAGAGTCGATGGGTTAATGACTGCATGTCTGAAGAGGGAGTGGGAGGCTGATGAGCTGACAGCTGTCAACGGGAAATAAGCCACCGCTTATCCCATCCACAGCCTGCTCTCTGTGTTCACAGGTTTGGGAGGGAGGGCTCCAATCGTTCACTTTTTAATGAACTGGACTCGTTAAGTCATCCTGGAGACATTGACAGTTGTACCACTTTAGAGGATAAAGGTTTCTGGGATACAGGGACGTCCGATTGATTATCTTACATTCACATTGACCAACAGCAAACCTTTTATCTGTGGGGTGATATGATGTACTTGAAAAAAAAAACGAGGCATTTCACCTAAAGCAGGACCGCTCTCTGGTCTTTGTAGGTAAATTTCGCAGGCAAAAGACCGGTCTTAGAAGGAAGGACATAATTTATGTCAAAAATCCGTAGTGGCATACATGTCTGCAGTACAAACTGCAGTATAAATCAGCTTCTTGAGTTCCTCAGTTCCTTCTGTTGGATGCTACCTACCAAGCGGTTGTTTCAGAAGCATGGCAGGGAAGGTTTACTAAATGCTACTGAGACTGCACCTAGAACTCTTTAAATGTAGCTAAGATTGAGTTTTTCATAACAAAAACTCAAGGCAGGTCTGGTAAGGAACAAAAGATTAATATATTGGCCCCCTGATATGCATTGTAGCACATGTGGCATGTTGTAGGCCCCTTTCTCTTCCAAAAGACCCACTAATGTTAGGGATGGTATGGCATCGTGCAAATGCCAGGACATTTTCAAGAACAATCTGACAGGTTCTGCCAGAAAACTCAAAGTGGATTGTTACAGGGTACTTTAGCAGAATAATTATTCAAAAATAAAGGTCACATCAAAAAGGAAACAGCTTTAGAGACACAAAAAAATCAACTTATCTCATGACCATGTTATTCCCCTCATCCAAACCCCCCAGAAATCAGCAGGGTGAGCAACAAGAAAGAATAAGATGACAGTCATTGTTGATCTTGATAGACAATGCAATGAGAAATGGTTGAAGCTCTCTTTCCATCTGTGTGCTCCAAAATACTGAAGACAGGAACTTCTGCAACAAATTAACTGTAGAGGTATCAACTGTCGTTATAGTGGTGGATTAATTTAATAGTATGCATTTTTCAGTTTAACTAAATGTCCTCAAGTTAAAAAGTTTCTAAAACATTATGTTATAGCAGTAACAGATTTATTGATGTTAAAACTTTAACATCAATAAAGCAGGACAGTCAACAAATGTCCCCTCTTTTGTATGCCACATTTCACTCTGACATTTTTAAATTTATCTGATCAGCAGATTCTTAGACTCTTTGTAATACTTGGACAAAATTGGGCACATTACCCTTTGTAAGGATAATTTCAAGAAGAATGAACCTTTTATGAGTAACAGGAGACAGAGATAGCTTTAATTTCCTACATATTATGTTATATAACAAACGTAAGATAATAAATGGTTATAGATTTTTAAAGCAGGGTTTCTGCACTACTTAAACCTCCATTTACTGGCTCCAGAAGCTTTTGAAGTTTAAAAATCCTTTTACAAAGGTTGCTGGGTCCAAACAGGGATTGCAGGCAGAATATCTTCTTCCAACATTAGGAAACATCTACATGTCAAGCTATCTGGCTTTTGGGGCGAGCTTCCACCCAAAGGTTCTATTGCCTTGTCAAAACAACCACATGTGAGTAGAAATGTGACAGGAGGAAAAACAGCGCATGATAGAAATGGTTGTTGTTTGGACAAAGATGGTTTTGTTGTGTCCTGGGCCAACTTATCCCTCCCAGTTCTCCTTTAGGAAGGTTCATCGAACCACTGATCTGATTGTGGTCCCATGACACCAATCACACAGCCCCATCAGATCCAAGTTGTTTTTCTCCAAAACTTGCATCATTCTTATGTTGGGAGTCAACTCCACAAAAACCAGCAACAGCTGACATGCAAAACTGTAAGGCGGTGTAAAGGAAAGTTTATTCCAGAAGCATAAGACTATTATTTTCTAATATTACAAAAAAAATTGCTTTTCATTTGTATCCATTTCTATCTTAACCCAGAGGTATTTGATAATCAGCTAAGTAAAGCTGAGCAAACTTTCCTACTTATTTCCAACAGTTAAACATGCAGACATTACTTGGGCAAAATGGAACTTATATCCTGGAGCTTTGGGCAAAAAATTAGAAAACAGCTCCTATAGGAGATAGAGAAGGTTCCTAATAAACAACACCTTTAAATGTCCTGTTAACAGCTAAACTGAATATTTTAATAAAAAGAAATTGTAGTGTATTAAAATCATGAGTAAAATTTTTACACAGATTTTTTATAGAATTAAACTTGAACTTTCATTAAGTGTTTCTTTGCATCCCTAAACTCTTTAACTATGTGTCAAATTTAGGACCTCCAGAGAGGTACTGAATACCTTTTAAACTAGATGGTAGGTGGCTAATACACACAATTGACCGGGCAAAGATCAGGTCTCAGTATTTTAATAAAAACATGTCAGATAAAGCAGCTGGGGATTTCTTTAATTTTCAGAGGCCCAACAGTGCCCCAAACAAAATAGCTTGAGGGATAATTTTAACTAATTTCCTTAGTTTAGGCTTTCATGGTCTAAGTGCAATGACGGGTGGCTTCCTGCATTTTACAAGGAGTAGAAAATCAACAGCCCCTTTAGGCCTTAAGTTCTTGGATTAGTACGTCAGCTGCCTTGTGTCACTACAATGTATTTTTTACTCCCCAAGTGTCTGCTGTTGTAGGTAAAAAGGGGAGGATGCGATTTGGGTTGAAATGCCCCTGTCTGAAGAGGCTGGGACCCTCTTTGCCATCCTGTCACTCAGTTCATTCCCAGGGGAAAGCTACATTGACCCTACATCTATGAAGTTCAGACAAGTGATGGCTTGTCCCCTCATAGGGGCCTTTGACTGTCACCCCAAGTCAAATGACTGCACCTCGGTCCTCAATGAATAATCCCTACAGATTAGACTGCGTTTTAGACTTAAACTTTCATGACACATCTTAAGAGACTTTCTGTTGAAGTGAAGACGAGCTAACAGACGGAGAGGAAAGTTCAAGAAGCTGTTTTTTGACTCCTTTGACCCACTCAAGGTTCTGAGAGAATTAGCATAAAGATATTGGGCTCTAATTAAAGAAGCAAAATTCAATAAAAATTATGTTTTTGTCCAAAATCAAGTACTCTCAGTTAAACTTTAAGACAACAAAACGAGTGCCTCCAGTGAGGCTTGCTCTCAGGACCTCTTTATTCAGACAAAAAGCTGGCTAGGCTTCACCCAGAAGGATCTAAAGCAGGATTCAGACAGAGAGGCGGTTCTCTGATCGATCGGCAAATCGCTGCAGGCACAATCCATCGTCTTCATGTCTATTTGCAAAGGGATAGAAAAAGCCCAAAGGACCATCAGAGGAGAAGGGATTGGGCGTGCATCAGTGAGATCCCTTTCATTTGTCTGCCTGCTGTTAATTATTTACATTAATCTTCAGAGGCCTATAGCTCCCCCTAACCCTGTGTGCCCTCTGACAGACAAGAGGCACCTTCAATCTTCTGGGGTGCTTGTGGCATTTAGAATGAGAACTTCTCCAGAGGTGTCTAATCAAACAGATCTGTTTAAGAATATGCTGGGTGGCATTTATGTTCGCCAATAACCCTCATCCCTCCTTCAACTCCTCATATATAACAGCGAATGTTAACTGGCATCCAATCTCTTTGGCATCAATAATTCAGAATGTTATAGGGCCACACTACCTGAACCCTGTATTGACGAAAATCCAAGCACTGTCACTCCCTGAAGGACGTCATAACTGGATACTCCCCCGAGGCCCCAAATGTGAAATTCACTGCTAGCTGAGAAAAGCTGAGTGCTTCTGTTTTCTGAATTTTGCGTGTTTTCATTTTCACCTTTCTACTTGAGGGACTTTAATCTGATGTAGCAGCTGAAATAAGCCAAGTTATCCACTTGAGGAAAACCCCAAAGGAATGCTTAGTGTTGGATGCTGAAGTGTTTAGATAATCTAACATTCACAGAGTGGGTTTAGCAAAACAAATCACAGAATAAGTTGCAGCTGTAGTATTTTATTAACTTCATCTATTGTTTCACACTTATGTTTTCAACCCCATTTGTTTACTGATATCCCAAATATATTACAATATCCTCACTTAGTTTGGATCATCAATTATATTTAAAGAAGGTAATTTATGTAAAACCATTTTCACAGCCAGAGGGATATTTAAAGAATTTATTTCTAGTAATTCTGATGATGTCTGTGCAAATTCTCAGTCATCCTGGTCCTGGAAACCACAAAACAGGCTTAAATAGGAAGGCAGTTGGAATTTTGGTCAGTATGAAAGTCCAGCTAACTTTCCATTTAAGCCCGTTTTTAATTGTTATGATAATTATGAAGTGGTAAGTTAAAACAAAAAGTTATTTTGTTTTAACTTCTTTTTGTTTATGATTATTAAAAAAAAATCTAAAAGAAATTTCAACAGAGAGATCATATCATGGACAATGCACTAATGCTGAGACTGTTCCACAAAAAGGAAAAAGTATAAAAAGGTCCCAAAAAGTATTTGCAGAGTTTTATCCAGATGAAATTAGTTGAGGAAATATAAAATACCCAATTATTGAAGAAGTTCATCAGTATAGAATAGTTTAGTGCAGGTCCGTGTATAATTATGCTTTGAGTACTCAACTTGTGTCCCTCTGCCTCTGGCTTGACTTGATCAGGCTTTACTCCATTCTGTTTTTTTGGTAAGTACACAGTAAAAAAAATGGGTGTTAAGAATTCAGAGCTAACCTATTTAACTCTAAATGGAGTAGTTACAACTATACTCAGTGTAAATCTGCTCGTGTTGGGAGTTAATCAGTGTAAAATTTGACAGCCATGCAGTGTAACTTTTACTCTATATGGTGTCAGTTACCCACCAGTCTCTGAGATGTCTTCTTGATTTTGACACAAATATTAGTAAAATTAACTCTGAAAAACTGTCACTTGCTATAGTGTAAATTTTACACTTATTTGGAATGGGACCAAATGTTATCTGAAACAGGGTTATATTCAACTTTGTAGGTATTAAAGTAACACTTTAACAAGCAACACTAAAGAAGCCAGTAACAATACTGAAAAAGCAGAAATGGAAACATTTTAGAATTGGCGCAGTGGAATAGAGCCAGGCCAGTCGGTGGAAAAGGGGTATTATCTAACATTGTACTGGGAAAAAAAAGGGAAAACAAACACAGAATTGGTTTTAAAAGGCCCTTTTATGCAGGAATAGAATTAATGTTTCATAAACATTTTATCCTAGAGACTTTTGAAGTTCAAGAATGACCATACTGTAATACTATCATCTGCAGTGCGGATCATTACTGCATACGGCTGAAAAGGGTTAATGCTCTATTAGAAACAATAGAATAAAATAGGGCCCTTTAACTTAGGATTAAGCACTAAACCACAAGCAGTGCCATCAGTGAGCCAAATCTTGTAGGACTATTTTGATATAAGGGTTAAAATTGTACAAGTAATTAAGCGAAATAAAACAGATCTTGATTAACATTTATATTTTTAAATTCTTTGGAGTTTTTTTCCCTTACTACCCCTGCCACACAAAGCAGAGAGCCATAGTTCCTATAAACCCTCCCCTGTCCAAGCATAATAAAAGAGAGTTCTGTGAAAGAAAAACATTTGGATGAAATAGATAAACCAGCACCGTATATTTTCTTGAGAAGACTGGGCATTCAAGGGGGAAAAACACTGGTGGATCTTTATGAAATTGTTTGAAAATTAGAATACATGAATTAAATTAATGTTTGCTGTTATTTTGATACTGAGATCAACCTGCAAATGAACACACACAGGGCTGAGTTCTAATCTTAGTATTCCAAAGTCTAACATAAAGACTGTGAGGAAAAGTATTGATATAAAGAAATTATAACCTTTCCTACCAAAAACAAATTACATACATTTTGCTTTTAATACCTCTGTTAAGTATGTCTTTATTTGACAGCACTGTGGAAAATCTTTACAGAGAAGAAATTGTTTTTTATTGCCAGGAAAGGAGAAATATAGTATCCTTAATATCCTTTCAAAGCCAAATGACTATTGCAAACCAGGCAGTTGCTGATATGTTTAGATTATCCCTAAGTGGTAAAACAACAAACTAAGGACTTTGGAAAAGCAGCGAGGAACAAAGTTTGCCTTCCCTTTTAAATTTAGTTTGGGTGAGTTAGCACTGCATTCATTTCAATGCAGCCTGTCCAAGTTTATGACAGTGAACCAACAAAGGCTTTGATTTCTCTGTTATTGAGGCAAGGCTTACAAGATGCAGATTCTGCTGACAGCATGGAATAAATTCTTGAAAACAAAAGGAGAATTTCATCTAAGCTGGACAGAACCACAGAGAGAATTACACTTCTGCTGTCCAAATGGTAAAGTAAGGAGCTTATTTTGCCAAAGAGACTCTGAGCTGTAACTCTGGTTTTACAGCAGAACACAAATAAATAGAGAAAGAAAAAACAGTGGTGTGCAATCACCTAAAGCCAATTCTACAGGGATACATACAAGCGAATTTAAGATAATTTATGTTTCCGAAGCAATCCCTGCATGCATTTTAAACTGAAAGGGAACAATCATGGTGAAATTGCACCTAATGTCCTCCATGTTAGACTCCTTAACAAGAGGACCATTTTTTTTCTGGTGTACATTAATAAAGAAAGAGTTTCTTTGATCTACATTTTCACTTAGGTACAAATTATTTTCTAAATATTGCGGCTAAAACACATCCTTCCACTAAAAGAAATGTGCTACAAGTGATGACAGAACTTCATTGTTAACGTGTTCCCTGTGCCCATCAGACTGCCTTCCCACTGTGTGACAAGCCTTTTATGTCACCATGTTTCAAGAGAGGGACCTCCTGCTTCAGTCTTGACAAAAGAGGCCGCCACAGATTCAGCTTAGCTGAATCTGAGATTTAAACTAAAAAAAACACAGGAAGACAAGATGGCTTAGACTTGATCAAAGGAAGATAAAGAGCTATGAAGATTCCTCCACTGCCTTTATTCCTTGTAAGCGGAGGTAATCACACAGCCGTCAACGAGAAGATCCATCACTGTCACATTGTCCCAACAGGACTTTCAGGACACGAATAGAAAGAAGAGGTAGCACAGGTCCATGGGACAAAAGAACATTTGGTAATATTTGTTTTAAATTGGCAGAAAAGGAATGAGCCCTGGTTTTATATTCACAAGGTTTTAGCGAACTGAGTGGTCGATGCTGATGAAGGGAAATATAAATCAAGAGTAAAAGTAAGGCTTTTTGTTCAGAGTGCTTCACAGAGATAATGGCATCATCATGCCTGTGTGGTTCGCCATTCTTTGGAAGATTAAACGCTTCATCATTGTCGTTGGGACAAACATACTCTACGCTAAGCATGCATCCGATTATTTGTCAGTTTTCCACTCAAACTAGAGATCGGCATGTCAGCTTCATTACACACCCACAAGTTTTAAAAGAGGAGATGAAAAGAGACCACATCCTTATCAGGACAGCGGCAGCATTCAGGGGTAGTAGCCCATGGTGGCAACTGACCTCACTTTTATTACTGCTGTCTTTACCTGATGATATCATCCAGACCCATACTGAAAGCCCTGGCAGCTTCCAAGCTCCGTTTATCTCATTTTATGGCTGTAAGAACTGACTTCTGCAAAAGTCAGTGACCACGGGCAAGAATACACCAAAGAGCAGTAAGGCTCTTTGCACCTAATCAAAGCCTGCAGTGAGTCATGGAACATGTAAGGGATAAGGCAGGAGCAAGGCATCAAAAGTAAAATGGGACATGAACCGTGACAACAGGAAGGCAGAAATACCAATGACGAGGGAAAGGACCGCAGGAATGATGTTGTCTTATACAGAAGCACATAGATAATAAATCACAATTTTTAGTCTAACAGGATGTATTTTAGAAACAAACAATGGTTAGTCATTTGATGCAATAGGTGAGATTTAAAAGAGCAAAACTGACTTACCCTTCACTCTATCCTCTCTGGTAATGCCTCTGAACGCTTCCTAGGAGGTCATTTAGACATTTGGAGATTAAATTCTCTATGGCTGTCTATTGGGGTGTACAATTTACTTTGACTCAAATGCGATGCTAGAGTCAGTGTCATCCTTTCTTCCATCGAAAGAGGCAACAATTACATTTTCTATGTAAAAAAAAAAAAAAAAAAATTAAAAAAGATAAAAAAGTTGTTGGAAACAAACTGCAGATGGCAGGATGGTGATAGGTTTGCAGAGTCCTTTTGTGAGCCTAAAATTAAGTGTATGTTGGTTTAAAATGTTGTACTGTTAGGATAAATTTATCTTAAAGGATTTTTGGCAGTTTCTTGTGTTTATTAGCTGACACAGTAAACAAGTAAGTCCCTTGAGTCCCTGAAGGGCAATCCTTCCACTTAACCCCTAATATACCCATTTATACCATCCTACCTTTATTCTGGTTTGGGATTTAAGCAATTACTTGCACATATACCTAAATAGCAACTAGCTCCTAAAGGTCGCTATGGGAAACGGTTTATAGACAAAAGCTGCTAATCTCTGAAATTGTGAAAGAGCAACAGTTCTCCCTACTAATAACTTTAAATGGTAAAGATAATTTTCTGGTGGCTTTTTGTCAGCAAAGAAAAAGAAGTAAACAAGTAGGGTTCTGGTGTATGGATTTCGCATACATATTTGTTATGGTTCCTCTTATGTTCAGAAATTGCGGGGAATAATCTCCATTTACTTTGGGTGAATGTTCAATTCCTTGTTGATGCCATAAATTAAGCTCCGTTAGTATAGAAAACAGCATTGCAACATGTACTGGAAATCAACAAAAACACATCTCTTAAGTCTGTGATCAATGAAAAGAAGAAAAAAGAAAGGTAATAAGGTTGAAAACCAGTTACTTCCATTGTACAATTAGCTACCTATTGGAAACAAATTTGTTACATCAGGTATCAATCCTATAGTCCAACTGACAGGAATAAAGGTGATAGGTTAGGCAGGTATAACTACTAAAGTTCTATTCACATCAAATTTAAATCAGTTTGGACTCATTTACCTGATTTCTTGTCTTTGCCCGTGCAACTATGATTTACTGACAAATGATTATTTTTGGGATTACACAAGCAGAAATAATAGCAATAAAAGAAAACCATTTAATGAACCCATAGGTCAACATATGTAAAAATTGCAATATAACTAAACTAATATATATAACTTTTGTGGCTGATTGTAATTATACCAAAACAATGGGCTTTATTGACCACGTTTAGTGAATGGTACATGACCCTCATAAAACCAAGGAGTGCACTATTTGGATTTAGTTGTCAA
>NW_015150453.1:3810130-3826510 GCF_000732505.1 Cyprinodon variegatus | reverse complement strand
GGCCTAACCATGGCTGATGTCAAATGTTTTTTTATCTAAGCTGAAATTGGGCAAACCATTTAACCCCCAAAATGTTACATTTTCAACACATTTTTCAGGGCTGAATAAAGATAACCACCAACTAACCTGGAATAATTGTGAAGAAAAGATGCAGTATCTTTGGATGTTCAGTTTATAATGAGTAATTTATTGAGTTGGTGTCTTAAATTTCTGAAAAAAAGTTTCAGCTGACTTAAACAACAACAGAAAGGTCACTAAGAAAATCCAACCATGGAGCACAATCTTCAAGAAACTCGTAGAACTATTACTTAAGATAAAAAAAAAATGAAGTCTAGCTTCTTGAAGGCAAAATCTATAAAGAAAAACACAGGTCAGGCTGAATCAATACGAGCAGACCTGTTTTGATTCCAGGTCTCAAAGCTTTGATTAGAATTATCTTAACTTTCAAAGCTTTGACGTGGCTGGAAACCAAAACACCACTGGTGTTGGTCGGAATAATATATGAGGCTTTAGAAGCCTGAAAACATATAAATAAGTTGAATATCATTTGGGAATGCACTTCAGTATCATTTAAAACAACAAAGTGAGATATCAATTGATCTCTTTCACATAATGCCCAAAAATAGTGCCAGACTCTCTTATTTTAACGTTTTCCTCTTTAAATCTAAACATACAGCAGCATTATTTTTTCCTTGCATTGATTTTCTTTGTTGTTGTCTTCATTCTGTTGGTGTGTGCAAGAAATGCAGCACAATATTGTAAATTCTGTTGCACATGCTATTAAGGTCTTCAATTTAAAAACACATTTTGCAAAGAGGATAGAAATAAGAATGCGCCTTCAACATTTACTCCAAACCTGCAGATATTTTGAGCCACTGACCTATTAATATTTACTGAAAATGACAGACTGATAACGTGCGAATGCAGCAGCTAAAATTCCAGTGCAGAGAGAGCAGGGTGCATGCCAGCAACTATCGCTGCTTCATAACATTCATACTTTAAACATTCTAAAACATCTGGCACTGATCAACTGAGCAAAAAAAAAAAAAAAAAAAAAGATTTGTAGACTTTTGTCTGAACTTTAGGTCTGTCTGAATTAAAGTGTCTGCAAATTCTTTTAAGATTAAATATGTGAAGGTTTATATGAGAGATGATATTCTAAGTATATTCAGCAGTATTGTATGCTGACAACTAACCCAATAGGAGTGTAAAAAAATATATATCTTGCTTTAAATAAATATGGCTATAGTAGTTAAAGCAATTAATCCAGGAGCAGATACATTGTTTTGCCCTAGTTTTAGCAGCAATATTGGTTGCATACCACCAAAAAACTGCATGAAATACAGTTTGCCAAATACTGCAAACCAATGCATTCTGGTTTTCTATGCTAGTGATATATTTAGTTATAATAACCTGTTTAATGTAGAATAAAAACCTTAAATATAAATCTAAATATAAATTATATGTAAATCTAAAGTTTTGGAAATGTTTTCAAATTAAAAAGAAACTGCTGTTAACTTGTTCTGTGTCAAAACACCAAATTTGGATGAACCCTTGTTGTTGACGGAAATATTACATTTTTTTCTAGAAGCTGACTAAAATGTCACGGTTCTATGTTTGTCAAATATTGCTATATTAATATGTAAAGACATTTGATTTGACGATGTAATCACATTTTCCTAAAGTCATGCAGGCCTATTTAAAGCTCCAAGAATGTAATCTTTTCTATTGCACATTAACTGCACACTGTACAACCATAAGCTGCACAGCACAGTGACATCCCAAAGGCCCTTGAAAAAATAAGTACAGGACAAATTCTATTTATCTGAATGACGTCAGTAGAATGCTTGTTGAAAACTGGAACAATAAAAGTTCACCTTTAGTCTGATTGTGGTATCTGACACAGATCACATCAGAAGCCACAACAATCTGTTCTGCCTGCCCTTATCTGTGGCTAAGTCGTCTGGATGTCCGCTATCATCAATACACAGAGACATAGAGACAAGCGTCTGCCCAGGTCTCCTGTAACAGCTGACCTGTCCTCAATAGGTTCTCAGACTGTTCAGCAGACAGCTATGCGCCGTTTGCTCGGTGGTGGAGCTTATCACAATCAACACAGGAAATATAGAGCCACATAAAGCGGCCGCTGACACTTTAATTTGTCACCAGCGATGGGGTTTGTCAAACTATTCATGGAGTTCATCAGCCACCTGGCTGTATTTGCTCACTCAGTCGATGACTTTTCAGCCCACTTGAGAAATCTTCCCCCTCAACGACCTTGACGCTTCACCGTGGCATATTTCTCATGAGCAGGTGCTATGTTGCTTCGCAGCTCAAGACTATGTGCTGGGTACTGATGAAGCTGAATCTGTGCTCGATGTAGAAAATATAAATCCGGCAAATAACTGAGATGAACACTTAATGCAAAGCAGTGTCATGGTTGTTTTTCAAGGTTTTGGTTTTTATTGGGGTGGGGGGATGGGTGAGTAAGCCGAGGAACAACTGATAACAGTCAGGTAAATTCAAAGAATGACTTTCTGGAGTTCAAGGTGAGCATTGTGGAAACCTCACCAGCTCCAACAAGAACAGTTTTGCTGCCATCATCAACAACACAAGGCATCATTAATTGAAATTCTCCTCTACACGGTAACCTGTAAAGCTTCTGTTTACAATATGAAACGCAATATTTACTTTTAGATCAAATTAACACAATGTGCTGCATTGGTTCTAAAATATTTCTATCACCGCTGTTGCCAAATCTCATCCTTGAAGCACATCATAATTGAATCAATTGCAACTTTTGATTGGGACCCAAAGGTCCTGAGTTCAACTCTCACTGACTGCCACTCTGGGTCCCTGAGCAAGACCCATTAACCCCACACTGCTCCCTGTGTGCTGCACAGTGAGAGCCCACTGCTCCCGAAGGGGATGGGTTAAATGCTGAGGTGAATTTCTCCAGTATGCGATCAATTAAGTTCAATTTCAATTTATTAGGTATAGCTGTTTAATTCCTAGTTAACACAAGTTTAATTTCAGTCAAAAGCAAGAGAGAAACTTTCTACATAAAGACATTTAGACCTTGGAAATGCAAACTGCTGTAGTTTATATAAAAAGGCCTTCGAGGAGAAGAAGAAGACTGATTCAAGGTGGCAGACTGTAGGTTACTTAAGCTTGCTAATGAAGCCTTTGTCAGGTCTTTTCAAATGACTAAATTGTATTTCTCATTTACTAGACAAATTTACACAACAGTAGTTATTATGTATAAAGTAATTCTATTATGGTAGCAAAAATATATATTTCAAGTTAATATATGAATAAGCATTTTTCTGAAACTTTATATTATGATGCTTTAGGGAAATATACAGTATATACATAATAAAAATAAAAGTTCAGTCTTTCAAACATATGAAGTTATCACCATTAAAAGATGTGTTACGATAATGAACTACAACTCAATAAAACATTCTAAAAATGTATTGAATAAAATGAATTGATCTCTATCATTAATGGAAACAGTTACCGAGAACTAAATTTATGCTACAAAAAAAAACTAAGAAAATATCTTGTAATTATATTTCAAAAGTTTAGGCGGTTTTATGAGAATCATCCAACTACTCTTTAACCAAAGTATTAAAAATACAATTTCTGAATGCTGGTGAAGGTCATAGTCCAGGTCATAGTCATTTGTTTTTCAACTTTTTTGGAATAATTTCTGAATATAAAACATGTGCGTAACCTTGAAGCAGATGGAGAACAGCAGGAGACCAGATCGAATGCCACTCCTCTATCAGCTGAAAACATGAAACTGAAGGTAAAATTTACACAGGCACACCAAACCTTGACAACAGCAGATTGGAAAAATATAGCCTTGTGAAACAAGTCTTGATTTGCAACTTTCAAATGGGTCAGAGGTCAGGATTTGGTGTAAACATGAAGGCCTGCTTCTGTGCTACTGTCGGGAATATGTTCTTGGCATGCTGTATGTCTCTCAGTATCAATTAAACCTAATTTAAATTCATAACTTTGGAAAATCCTGCTGCAATTACGTTTTAAACCTTCAGGGGAGCACATTGTTATGTTTAACTTTGTGAAGGTTTAGAGCTGAAGACAAACTCAAGAGCGTAGTTGAGTTTGACAGTTGCAATAGTTTCTCTAAATATTAGCAGAATCAATACAACACACAAAACATTTTTTCTGAAGTGTGACTTTTGCAGCTTGAGTAAAGTTGACAGTATTTTGTCAGTTTTTGCTTAACAAGCCATCATTGTGCAGTCTCAATACACATAAAGGACCTACAGCATAAACACAATCTCTTTAGCTCACATAGTTACTGTAACAGTTTGTGCTATTTGTGTTATTCTTCCATTTACATGGATAAATCAAACAAAAGATGAAGAATTTATAGCAAATTGAGGGAGAAGCAACACATGCATTTCAAACAATCTGGAGGCATGGTTTCAGAATGCACTAATGAATCGGTGAACATGTGCGCATATCAGCCGGCACGATACAAGAAAAAAAATCCAAATATACTTTAAAAGTAGCCAGACGGTGTATCGGTCTATCTTTATTATGCTTTACAGCTTTCAAGAAAAATTGTCTAAGGAGATCAACAACAAGATTTGGGCACAATAAAAAACGATGAGTATCTTTAAAGTACATTAGGTAAAAGATGGCCTCTACTTGAACATCATCTTTCTGTGACATAGAAGAAAACAAGTAAAAAGACAAGAAAAGAAAAGAAAATGCTTGCATTCAATAAAGTGGCATCCCTCCACAAATGGAATGAGATGATTCTCTTTAATCTCTGTGATTTAATTTCTTTACTTCTGTCCAAGTGATTTGCTACTGCAGATGTCTTCTTTCTACGCTTAAGCCCTGCAGCCATATGCTCCAACTGCACAGGCAGTGAGACGAAGGGCTTTTAATCAGTCTTCTCAATGATGGAGCACATTCTGTCATTAGAAGACACAAAGCTTTGAGGCTTGTTTGATTCTCTAAGTTCCAAGTATTTCAACTGAAGCACAGTCCTATAATTCAGTGCACTGTGTACCCAGCATTTTGGCTTTCCCATATAAGGTGGTTGGAAACATAATGTTCACACAACACATTTACACCATTTTCAATTTGGTTTTATAGAACTCTGTTCTAGAAGAACTAATAAATTAATTCTTGAATTGCTTTCTTGGAAAGGAAACAAATTCTGCACCAAATAAATAATTACATTTATTTTTCTGTTCATAAACAGAATAATGCATGAAGTGTTAACTCAAGGTTCTTTGGAACAAAAAGATAGCTACTCTAACAAACAGCCTTTTATTTTACATTGTAGTTTTTAGACCAATTCTTGTCCTTTCTATCCAACTGGATGACAAATAAATAAAAATAGAAAATATATTGTTTCATTTTGGCCTGCATATGGAAGCACACAGCATCAAGCTGTGCACAAGGCAAACAATTCCTCCATCTCAAGCAGCATATCGGATTTCAACCAACTGTCCAAACAGATGAGTTTTGATGTGGACCGGAGTTATATAAAGGTTGATGACACTGTGTATTACCAGGCAAATGAGAACCTGAACATCATCAATATGTAAATGATCTAAAAGACTTCAAAGTTTCCTCTCACACCACTGTAAATGTACTGAATCCAAAAAACAAAACACATCCTTCAAACTACTTTGTCGGCTGAATGCTGAAAGTAAATGGAGATTTTTCAAAGAGCACCTATGACCTTTACAAATCGATATAAGTGTTGGAATATTATATTTAGTATTAATGAAAAAAATTTCAGTCATAATTACAAAGTGATTTTAATTTTTCTAAATAAAAGCAGGAAATATATACACACATTTTGAAATGCATTTATTACAGTGTCTGTTGTACAATTTTTTTTTTGACAGACATTTTTATTTCAATTCAATTCAAATTAGTTTATTTATATAGCGCCAATTTACAGCACATGTAATCTCAAGGAACTTTACAATTCACCAGATCATGCAGTCAAATTGATTCAAAGTTTTCTATCCAAGGAAAACCAGCTGATTGCATCGACTCATTGACTCGAAGGAAAACCCTCAGAGGCAATATGTTTCAGAATATATTCACTTCTGTTCACCTTCCTGCTTTTTTAAGCAGTAAAGTTAGTGTGCCGTTTAAAAATAAATCCTGTTTTTATCCTTTGCTATTCAAAAGTAAAATACATTTCCATAATATTCAGACAAACATTGAAATTAGATCTTGTTGTTTATGACCTTTATTTATTTAAAAACAGGAAAGAAATGACTGTTGACCCTTAACTCATTTAAATAGTAATTGTAAACAGTCTGGAGTTAAGCACTGGAGGGCTGCAGGCCAAGTAAACCTTGTCTCATTATTTAAATTGACTAAATGTTTCAGAAGAAAAAGGATTAAATTGTTCAGAGATGTGAGATTTGAGTGAAAACTTAACTGCAGCGCCCATCCAGAGCTCTTGAATCATGTTTTAGACACAGATGTTTGGCTGTTTGGTGTGTAGCTATGATTGCTGACACTGAGGACCCAGTTTTACTCTTTTGGCAGGGCTTCATTCCTTTCACAGGGGTTGATTTATTTAAACTCAGCTGCGGATTTGGTATAAACTCTGCGGTCTGGAAGCTTTTTGTTTCAGTATGAATACAGAGAATGTGAATACTACCGCTGGCTATTGGGTAAAACGCCTGCAGATTTTTTTATGCTTACAGTGAAAAATCTGTTAGAACATTTGGCCTTTTTTTATCCTCAAGCAGAGACATGTAAGCATAACTGTGTATGCTTATCAGACTGGCTTCTGCTTGGCATGTTTGAGGTAGAGTTCCAATAGAAGTTCAATTAATTCAGTTTTTCCCCTTGAGGATTAATTGATACAAACATAAAAATACCAGTAAAACCTGAAAAAAGGTATAAGAAAAATATCCAGTAGTAGATAAATCCCGAAACCTATCAGAAAGATTATCAAGAGCATTCCAAATAGGTAAATATTAAAGAAGCTGTGACTCATCTGGGGGGGAAGAAAGTCATCAGTTCTACATATATTGCTGCAAAAATCCAGAGCATCACAGATCTTTGCATCAATGTCCCTGCATTGGGCTCTAGGCTCAATGCTAACTATACGACAATGCAAAAGTTAAACCACTAGACACCCAGGCTTAGTAATTACATCTTACCTTTTTAAATTTATCAAAGTGTCAAACTTTTACTTTCACATTTGACAAGGAGAACCTTTGGTGTTAGAGAATTTTCAAAATAGCAAACAAAATGTTTCAATTGGTATTCAGTTCGGAAAGAAAAAAAATAAACATACCAAGTAAGATGGGTGTTGACCTAAATGAGTCAAGATGGATAATTATGAGAAATAACACAAATCTGAGTTGCTCATACCTGCAGTAAGAGCACTGATTAAGATGTTTAAAACCGAAACAGTGAGAATGAGATTTTGGAGTTAAAAAACTCCATCAAATTAAAAAAGTGCTTTTTACTCACAAAGTAGTTTTTGAAGGGATTGTTAAGCAATTTCCATCAGACTAAATGCTTCCAAGCTGTTAAGAATAGTGGAGATTTCTGCTGTAGCATTGGGTAACCCTTTCTGTCAGACACTGATAATTTTGTGGCATTATGGACTTCCTAAATTACTCAGGCCTATGGATTCCAACATAAAAGTGAAAATGGATCTTTATTGTTCTATTGACAGGCTGAGCAAAAGAACATTTACAAACTCAGCATACAAAATATTTCATCAAAAATAATTACTTTATTAGCATTTAAAATCCTTTTAAACTCTAGGCTTACCTGATATAGAAAAAGATTTTGTATGATGGTTCTTTGTACAATTAATATGGAAAAAACGAGAATGTTCATTTGGCAAAAAGGGGGTTAAGCAAAGCATCAGCAGGGATGCTAATAATTTTATAGTGTGATCTAGAGATCTTTAGCAATATGAAGTCTAAAGTTTAACTTTTGCATTGCGCAAATAACTCTTTGGTGGCAGTCTATGGTGATTTTAGATTCCATTAGCGTAGTTGAAAAAACAAACTCATGCATTTCTGAAGAAAACCCAACTGGGAAGCACTTCCACATCCCCAGGACTCAGCCTAATGAGCAATGGCACTCCATGTCAGACAAACTATGATCTAACTAAAAATCATGTTGCAGTGAAAAACATCCAGGGGGACTCAAGTCAAGCCTCACTAAAGCCCCGAGGGTAAACTTTGTTAAAGAAAAGAAGTTCTGTAAATAGAACAGCCTGCAAACATGTACAGCTTGCTGTCATCAACAGAATACCAATAATGCTATGCATCTATCGCAAGTTATATATTAGAGCTCCCAGAGTCCCAGAAGTATGCCATTAGTCTAAGCTTTGTCTCTCTGTGAAATCCCTCAGCATGTTTTCAGTTTTCTGAGCGGATCCAAGCGAAGACCCTCTGACAGCAAACTTGCGCCTCCACTGCTCATATCATTGATACTAATGGGGCCATGTGTAGGATAGGGTGGCATGGGATCATAGGGGTGTGCTGTGTGGGTTCGCACAAAGTAACCAAAGTCAGGATTACATAAGTGGAGCATGTGTGTTTTCTCTGCGGCACAAAGATCAATTCATGTCGCTGCAGCAAATGGTATGACAACCAGTCTCCTCCCAAACACCATCTGCCTCCTCTGTGCCAATTTGTCACAGCACATCCAAGTGTGGCAGTGCCCTCATTTAACATTAAACATGAGCATGACTTGGAGAAAAAAATGTGGAGAAAAAGACTAAAAAGAAAATAAGGGCAGAGGCAAAGACACAAGCCTTTTAAGTAACCAGTGAGAAAGGTCAGTGCAAGTGAAAAATACACAGGGGACACAAGTATAATGAAGTAGCATCTAAAGGACTCCAGTGTGTAACAGATACACGAGAGAATCTGGGTTTAAAGTTGGATCAAAACTTCAGCTGTGTGTTTTTTTACTGAAAAGCTGTTAAAGCCAAAACAAAAATATTCATAATTTAGACTGAACTAAAAAACAAGTCAGCTGCATTCAAACCAAGGCTCGAAATTAAAGACATTTTTCTTTAACCTGAGTGAAAATCCAGGTGGAGAAATATGTATCGTGCAAATATTAAAATAAAAAAAATTAAAAATACAAACCTCAGGTCAATAAACTGCTTTATAATCAAACAAATCAGTAGGTTTAAAAGTTTATCAAAGTTCATCTGTAAATCTGGCAACATTGGAACAGAAGCCGTTTTATTTTATTTTTTTCAAAAAGCTGCTTTATGTTTTGATGATCTACACAAAGAGCTTTTCAGCTTTTTCCTGGCATGTGGGCATTGAGCAAATGTTCATACATCAAAACTAAGCTTCTTCCTCAGCGGCAGCAACATAGTGCCTGCATTATTAAGTGAGTGGGTGACAAGATATGAAAGCAATGCCCTTCATTCTTTTTGCCTCCCTCTCCTCTTCTCCAGCATTTGGCAGAAGAACACCTCCATTCAACTCAGTGGTCTGATCGCGTTTCATGCTTGTGCACCCTCACTGACTGCCATTCTGTCCCATTCAACCTGCATTGATGCATCACTGGTCCCGACACTGGGGGCCCTCATGCCACCCCGATGCCAGAGATGTAGCTCAATAACAAAACCTTATTCTCAAACAGTCAATCCGCCATCAGCAGAGATATTTACCTGCTGTCAGCAGAGTGCATTGCCACCATGGTGGGCTTCTTTTCATTTTGACTGAGGCAGTATACTCCACATTGGTCCCGAGCTGCACGTGTGCACAGCCAGCCAAAAGAGGGGATCACAGAACAGTGAAGCTTTGAAAAGCCAACTTGAATAGAGAGAACCAGAACCCAATGTGAACATTCAGCAAGTGAAAACATGAGCTTATAAGGACGACACTGAAGTTAACCCTCCTGTTTTGTTTTTTGTTTGCCTTTGGGTCAATCTAGAACAATATCAGAACCTGAACAGGCTACACAATAAGGAAAAACACTGCAGCCATTAGCTGGAACACTGCTATGCTTTCACTCCCACGCACACATTTTTTTTAATTTACCTTCATTTGCCAGAATTACGGCTGTGGGAAACAGAAGCAGATACAACCTCCTCTGCAGTTATTGGAAAGCGGTAAAGCTGGACAGAAGGCTTTGATATAAATAGTGATGTTGCATTTTGCTGATATGATTAAACTTTTTAACGAAATCCTACAACAGACAGTTTTAAACATGCTTTTGGAATTATTCTTTACATCCTTATAATGACATGTGGTGGAAAAATAAACTCACCTGTGCAATTACTGTAAAATAACCATTTGATACGCTGTGCAATAACCTGTGCCTTCACCTATAAGAGCCCTCACATATTTCAGTTACCTCACTTAAACTATTTATCGATTTAACAAACCAAAAACCACACTTTACATACAACCACTTTACTGTACACAAGGTACTGTATATATAAATCACCTTAAATCTCTCCTTTACTTTTTTACCATTCACTGTATATATCTGAATGCACTGTACTTTACCCACCTTTTCCTTTTTTGTACACATCCTGTTGTTTATAAGAGCTGATGTTAAAAGTGAATTTCCCCATCATGAGATCAATAAAGTATCAATAAAGTTCTATCTAATCTAAGATTCTTGTAGACCTCTCAGCTTTAACAGTTTTAAAAGATGGCTTGTAGTGTTAAATAAGTTTAAATAGACTTAAGGCACTAATAGAAAAGTCAAATGCTAAAAATTGTTATGTGGAAAAAGCACAAACAGTAGAAAAACAAAAGGACAAAATATTTGACATTTAATCTACATTGCAAGAGGAGAAAAGAAGGTCATGTGATCTTACAGTTTTGTCACGTCCTACGATCCAACAATCTCTGCTCCTCCTACTTCTCCAAAGTAACAATCTCTCTTGCTGCGTGAAGGACGAACGTAGCGAGGTCGGTGGGCCGTCAAACACAAAACCCTCCTTTAGAGGATCCCCCTCCAAGAAGGCTCAGTCTTCAGCAAACTTCCTGTGAAAGCAAACAGAAACCTGCATGAGAATGCACAATAAGAACAGCTGCACACATACCTGCTGCTTAGGGGGTCTGTTTCTTTTGTCTAAATGGGGGCTAGCGACCCACAGAGGCCCAATGAAGAGGGGCTTATATCTTGGTGTAATCTCCTCAGTCACTGGACTGTCATAACATCACGGCTAGCACAAGCAGAGAGGCCATAAAGAGAGCCAGATGTGCTGGGATGAGCTGGATTAAAGGCCCAACTTTGCAATGACGGAAAAGGAGCTGAGGATTTTTATGGTTCACTAGGACTTTGGGGTAATGTCTGAGTAGTTTGCTTGTTTCTCTGGATGAGTCAATTTGTAAGAACATACAAAGCCTAAGATCCTAACAACAAATAGGTTGAATGTTCCAACTTATATATTCCACAAACCCAAAGCTCTGCTGAAACTCCCAAGACTGTCAGCGATTGAACTGGAGACCAAATGCTGCACCCAGTATGAGATGCCGATGCTACTGTTAAACAAAGGGTACATTCTCTCTACCTTGTTTTTGTAACTGACACTATGCAGGTTTGTTCATGCAAGATATAGAAGCTGATATGCTGCAGGAAACTTGCTGCAAAACAAAAACAGTGTTATCAGAAAACTGTGTAGGTGTAAATATTCTTAGTCATCCAGATATAGTGCAACAAGGTGAGTAGATCTCTTTTCCGGGTCCATTAAGAGGGGCTGCAAAAACCATGAACAGGTTGTGCTTTCTGGCATTCAAGCATGTAGGGCTTTTGACCTATGTTTAGTTTAAAATAGCACAGATTCTGTGTTACTCTGTGTTACACTACCTGCAATGGCATCCTTTACTTAGCCTCCCACCAAAACACAAAACCACATCATATAAAAAGAGGAATATTGTGACTGATGAACTTCCTGTGAATTCATTATTGGATTTCAGCAATTCCCACCGCACCCACCATGATACCCCACACATGGTAAAGCAGTTTATGACGATAATGGCTGAGTAATGGTGACTATGGCTTTCCAGTAACTCTAGAAAGCCTTTCCCCCCCCTTTTCCCTCCCGATCCACATTTTTTCTCCTACCACCACAGATTACTCAAGTTAAGGGAGGAAGCATCCTCACTGTGGAGCAATTCCCTTCTACCTTAGCCATGGATCAAGCATGTCCACTGACCAACTCACACAGCGCAGCCGATGAGCCGCTGTCTAAATCCCTCCTGAATGAGGCAGCCAACTGCAGCTGGTGTGAGCCGAACACACCCGCTCACTCACATCATTGCACCATAAAGCCACTGAAGGCCTATAAATTTTTAACACCCCCAGACTCCCTGTAAATTAAGCAAAGCTGTGTGACACCTTCAACATGACGGTTTGCAGTGACTTAACCTGTCTGCTGAAAAACTGGAGGGGAGCCAGTGGCTGGCTGGTGGACATGTGATGGTCATTGTGTCAAATTAGGAAATGTCTTATAAATGCAAAACGTACCATAAAGTGAAATATGTCCGTCTCTAAAGACATATAAAGTGTTTATTTAAAAAGATCTTTAAGATCAATACCTCTCATAATTGACAGCAAATCTGCTACAAAGGTTTATCTGAATAGAAATGTGAATCAAAAAAATAAACCGTCATATTAATTAGAGATTCAAAAATTGCTTTAAAAACTAAAGTTAGTACCTTATTCATACTATTTTCTTGGATTTCAAAAATCTTTGGATAAATCTTGGTCAGGAAAGAAACGTCTTGATGAAAATCTAGGCTTCAATTTATTTATGGTATAGATGGAGACCTGTTTACATCAATGGGTATGCCAAATTTATCCAACCAGATTCAGAAAATAAGTTGAATTTAAATAAAAATCAACTTAAATTAATACGCAACTGGTTTTAAAACAGGGTTATGACTTAGTGCAACTATGCGTTAAATGAGTGAGCTGGGACTTGATCTTTGATTCAATTAATTGCATTCATAAAGCACAAATTCAAAAGAAGGTAATTTAGAAAATCAATTAAACATACAGATACATTGGTTAAAAGTTTTGTAACCAAGAAAACACAACATGTCAGTCAGTCAGTGAAAACTCCCCTCAAACAGGGAAAAAAGCCTCTAACAAAGGCATGCCCAAAAAACAGTTCCAGAGGGCTGCTGTCCTGCAGGTTTCAACAGAGCCGATTTTAATTGACTGCTGATTAACAGACTTTCTGCAGGACAGCGGCCCCTTAAGGGCCGACTTTGGGAATGCCTGCTCTAATAGAACCGGGCTTAATGTGAACATCCATCTGCAGCAACTCACTGGGGGTTTACCACCCAGGACTTGCACACAAGGTCAATTTGTTTAAAAAAGCCTATTTCATTTTTGTTTTATAAACCTGCATTCTATTGAGTTGAGAATATTTTCTTGCTTAGCTATTAAATGAATAAAAAATACACGTCCAGACGCAAATAAATAATTTACACATTGAAACTTCTAAAGAGACAATAACTTATCAAGCTACCCTGGTAACGGACCAGTTTAACTGAAGTTTGAAGAAATGTTTATTTTCCAATTACAGATGTTACAACAGTATAAAATAAATAAATAATAATAAAAAACTACTTTCATAAATACCCTACATACTTGGTTATGGCATAGATGTGCATAGACTTGCCTTTGAAATCCCAAAAAGATGCAAAACATTGTTAAACAGTCACAAAAATCTTTCATATATGTAAAATGAGTTTAGATATCAAGACATAAGATACTCCTTTCAAAGGTCGAAGCTGCTCCTCGTTAATAAAGTTTAAGCAATTCCCCAAAACAGTGTGCTAACAAAAACAACATGTGGATCGGATAATCAACAAGATTAAGTGCCACTGGCATACAGGGCAGATAAATTACTGTCAGCAGATGTGGCTATAGAGGACACCGAATTAAGAGGGCCCTCAGCCTAAGTCTGTTGCTTGGCTCAGACGTTCTCCACTCCGGCCTGTGGAGGCATCTAGTATTGATTACATGAAATGAGATCAGCAGGTGGGATTATTATCAAGCACTGCAACTTTAGCTACTAAAGCTATTAGATGAGGTGCTTGGAATTCATAGGAGATGAAGGATAATGCTGTTCTGCTGCCACACTGTGATCACTGCACCCTTGTGTTAGTGAGATTCTATAATTCCTAATCTCATTGTCAAGAAATAGTCCCACAGAGGGCATCTCTTATCCTGCTGTAATAGTTTTGAAGCCAGGCACATTTGCTTAATGAGCGTTTTGGAGCCCGACATTCCCATCAATACCACCTCTAAAAAAACAATCAACTCCTTCAGACATTAACCCTAAGATACCCCCCAGGACTCCTGGTCTCACTTTCAAGAGTTTTGTGTCAATTTGATTTCTTTCTTGGAGCAAAGTTGGCAAAGCAATTTCTATCCAAAAATTATTCTAATTTTAAAACTAATCTGTAGTAGAGCAGCCAAACCCGCCCCATTTCTACACCTACCACTTAGTGGATATTTCCCTACAGTCCTCACAGAGCTCGATGGGTAGCGGTCATGATCAATGGCCCCCTAACAGTAGGCGTCGTGGGGGCCTTGGGCTCCAGAAATGGAAGTATTAATAATGCAGAGTCAAGATCTGTCATATCCTCTACTAGCACAGAAGAGGCAAGAGGCCAATGGCTGATTGATAACTAATTAGATTAATTGCCATCTTTTAGAAGAGAGGAGAAATTGGAGCAGTAATAATCAGGAGGGTTGAAGAGACTTACCAAAGGAAAATAATGCTCCTACTCTTCTAAAAATAGAAATGTTCATCTTGGAAGCAGATAAATGTACAAACTAGGAAAAGAGGATTTGTAACAATAAAATAGGAATTCAATTAAAGACCAAACAACAACACAGGTCTAAAAGAGAATATCTAACAAATTATCCAAGTCCCTCCAGGGCTTCCTCCACAACATACCTGTAAACAGCTCAGCCACTCTGACCACAATGTTAACTAAAAACAACATTCATGTTATTTGCTGGTGTTTTCATTTGAGACAATTTTCCTCCTACTATTCCCCTATGTGTCTTGTTTGCCATTACAATCCAGAAAACAAAGGACCCAGAGATGCACAGAAAGCTCGGGCTCAATTTATTCTCCACACTTTGCTTTATACAAAACTAATAAAGACTTCACATCAAAGCTGCAGAGGCCACATATGATTCAGTTGAGTAAAGAAGGATTGGGCAACGCGGTGGAGTAAATGCATAATGATTTACGCTTATGCTTTTCAAATAGCAACATTCTTTTTGTTGTACTGAAAAAGTATCAACCAGAACTAAAACTTCCCCACATCAGCAGCATTATACCGGCCTCTCCATCAGCCCAAACAGATTCATTTGGAATTATTTTTATTAAACTAAAAAACATGATGAAGAATAATCATTAGAACCAAATATTTTTATATGTTATTAGATGTATACTTAGTTTATTAGTTGTATTGTTTTATTTTCATTTTATATATTTATTGGACCATGAGTCCAGAATAAAGTCTATCTATCTATCCATCCATCCATCCATCCATCCATCCATCCATCCATCCATCCATCCATCCATCCATCCATCCATCCATCCATTATAATCAGTTACTTTAAACAGAATTTAATACTGAAATAAAATGCAGGTGTTTATGCATTCATGTTATACTTTGAATCTTTAAATAACACATATTAAAAATAGAATGTTTTTCCATTTTAAAATACAATTTTTTTTTAAATTGGAGAACAACTATCTTTCAGTTTGGTATACAGACTATTTCCTGACCTAATTTTTTAAAATTATTTTTATAAAACACTTCAAATGACCGTTTGTTTTCGTTCTTTTTTTATGGCTTAATGAGAGCAGTGGGATTTAGATGACCTGCAAGGCTTTATCCTGGGTTTGAATGGCAACAAAGCATTTTTCATGCACATATCAAGGTGCTCATTTTGAGCCTGGGTCGATATTTATTTTTGATTATATCATGGTGGAGAATCCTGCTTCACAGTAGTAAGTTGAGCCAAACATACTCAAAATGTGGAGGGTCATCTTTAAGCACGCCATTTCACTTTTCTTTCACTAGTTCCCCGTGCTTCTTCCAGCAGTCCATGCTTTCTCTGCTTTCTTTTTCTCATCGTCTTCTCCTTCTTTCCCATCGCATGGCTTGCCATAGGTTAACCTGCTGTGTCTAAAAGTAGCTAACACCAGCAACCCAGACTGACAGCTCATTGGCTAATTTGTATCATGTGCAGACTGGAGCCAAACGCTACGAATGACTTAACCGTACAAACAGGAGAAGCGGACAAGTGACGTTTAGACACTGTCGTCAGCCAACATGCAGTGATTTAAAAATGCTTGAAATCAGGTTGGGTCCGGAT
>NW_015150453.1:3805683-3810055 GCF_000732505.1 Cyprinodon variegatus | reverse complement strand
TCCATCCATCCATCCATCCATCCATCCATCCATCCATCCATCCATCCATCCATTATAATCAGTTACTTTAAACAGAATTTAATACTGAAATAAAATGCAGGTGTTTATGCATTCATGTTATACTTTGAATCTTTAAATAACACATATTAAAAATAGAATGTTTTTCCATTTTAAAATACAATTTTTTTTTAAATTGGAGAACAACTATCTTTCAGTTTGGTATACAGACTATTTCCTGACCTAATTTTTTAAAATTATTTTTATAAAACACTTCAAATGACCGTTTGTTTTCGTTCTTTTTTTATGGCTTAATGAGAGCAGTGGGATTTAGATGACCTGCAAGGCTTTATCCTGGGTTTGAATGGCAACAAAGCATTTTTCATGCACATATCAAGGTGCTCATTTTGAGCCTGGGTCGATATTTATTTTTGATTATATCATGGTGGAGAATCCTGCTTCACAGTAGTAAGTTGAGCCAAACATACTCAAAATGTGGAGGGTCATCTTTAAGCACGCCATTTCACTTTTCTTTCACTAGTTCCCCGTGCTTCTTCCAGCAGTCCATGCTTTCTCTGCTTTCTTTTTCTCATCGTCTTCTCCTTCTTTCCCATCGCATGGCTTGCCATAGGTTAACCTGCTGTGTCTAAAAGTAGCTAACACCAGCAACCCAGACTGACAGCTCATTGGCTAATTTGTATCATGTGCAGACTGGAGCCAAACGCTACGAATGACTTAACCGTACAAACAGGAGAAGCGGACAAGTGACGTTTAGACACTGTCGTCAGCCAACATGCAGTGATTTAAAAATGCTTGAAATCAGGTTGGGTCCGGATTACCCAGCAGGTGGGTCTGGATCCAGACCCTGTCCACTAATCCGTGACCTTTGATATATACTGACAATCTTTGCTAAGGAGTTTTAAAGTCTATGACATTGGAAAGGTCAAATAGTGGTGCTTTAATTTCCACAGCATACAAAATATTTTTTTAGCACCTTGCACTTGTCTGTAAGATCTAGTCTGCATTAGAAATAAAATGATAAAGAACCTAAAACATATTTCACAGGTCATGATACTGGTCAAATGTATTATGAGTCAAGCAGCTCCACAATTCCAGCAGATTCAATGTGGAACACCCAGATATTAAAAGAGCTATTAGTGAATTAGTGTTTCAAATCAAATCAAATTTTTACAGTAAATTTCTTATGTTTTGCTCCTTTAAGTTATTGTTTGACATTTAACACTTTTAGGTTTATTCTTTGTAAAAATAAATATCAAGGACAACAGGTTATAACAAACTGACAGGCTGCAGTGAGATGAAGGAATTTACTGCTTTACCATTTCTTTCTGGTAGACGGGCATGTTTTTTTTTTGTTTTTTGTTTTTTTAAATAATGTTTACGTGCAGTTTCATTTTTAACTTTTTAACCAGGGTGTTTTTTTTTGGCTTTTGTTTTCATATGTCTTACGGGCAAAAAAGAGGAGACAATGCAGAGACAATGGCTTGCAAGAATTGTAAGAGCCTTCTGATAACAGGTAATTGTTTTGTCAGCTTTTTGTTACAGATATAAAGTAGTTTGCATATTTTCATTGTTCTTTTTTACTCTTAGCGCTAATTTGATAAGCTGAATTCAATACCAACAGCCGACCTGAAGCTGAAAGGCAGCTTGCGGCTTTCCCATCAATGACTGCATCCAAGGGCATTCAGCTACTTCCGTAGAAAAATAAAGTGTTGCAGCTGAAGCAATATGAAGCCAAATAATAGTATAAACCTGTAGATTTGAACAGTACTTACTTTCAAAACCTGTAAGATTTTTATGTATCTTTTTACCAACCTAATGTTCTATTAATGACATTTTCAAACTTACACAAGTAAAGAAAACTTGTTCCATTTGAATTCAAATGAATCTGAAAATGTATGTAGCATATGAAGAATGAAGGACCATTTCCTTGTAAAAAAAAAAATAAACAATGAATGTGCCATAAAGAAGTATGTATTTTATTAATTTGGTTTGTTGGAAGGTGTGCGTTTGAGTAAAGACATGGTACCTTTAATTAGGGTTGTCAAAAGTATCGATACTCAAAAAAGTATCAATACTAAAACGTATCCGGATACAATACTCATTCTCAAAAGTATCGATACAGCCATCTAAAGTGCAGAATAGTGGAAAATGCACTTTCTGAACACTGTGTGATTGAATAATTCTTTGCATTTTTTTTAGTTTCAGACTTTTTTTTAACTGCTGAGAATTATTTTTGTTTAACTGGTTTGGCTAGTGTCATTGTTATTGTCTGCAAAACACAGCCAAGGAAGTACAACTTAAGTATAATTTTGTAAGTTTTTTATCAAGCTTGCTTAATATTGTGCCTCAAAATATTATTCTTATTCTTTTTTATTTATTTATTGTATTTTTTTAGTAATGAAAATATTTCTGTAGAATTTTTGTCTTTGTTTTTATTCTTGTGGTATCGAAAAGGGTATCGAGTATCAAATATTTTACTTAGTATCGGTATCGAGTTGAAAAGTTTAGTATCGTGACAACCCTACCTTTAATACATTTTTTATTTGTTTAACAGGACTTTCCTGTATAGGGGTTGTAAGGTCTATGTGCTTCACTTGTAACATGAAACGATTGATAAATATCTTTTCTTCTGAGACTGTATTACATTTTTATCTCCATAAATGCCCAAAAAAAAAAAAAAAAGTGAAAACCCCAAAGTATGTTTCCATTTACTCCGGGAGGTTGAGGCTTGGGGGAGAGCAAGCATGTGAGCAAGTGTTTCAGACTAACTGCCATATTGGTGTGACTGCACTTAATGCACACCCACACTAAACATAAACAGCCTCACAGTATGAATGGGTAATGAATTACAAATGGGGAGCAGCTTCATATGTTGTAAACTGCCACATCAGCAGCAGTGATTCGTACCATGCTCTGCTGCTTTCAGAACTCTAAGGAGGGAAGCGTCCCATATATCTGACTTATAGAAGATAAAACTAATCATTTATTGTAAAGAAAAGTGCAGATGACAAACAGCTTGCTTTGTTTTAAACTAAAAGCAAATGAAATATTTCACATTTCTAGCAAGTAGAGTGCAACTGATGTATTTCACCAATGTAAAGCACAGAGAGACTCCTCTTTATCTCTGAGTTAGACATTGTGATGGTTTTTCACTGTTTTGATCCTATAAATGATTCCTTGAGGGGCCGTCAGCATTAAGTAGACTGTTGGACCCAATAATTATTCCATTCTCTAATGCTTCTGGGAGGCTTTTCTGAGACGGCCCCTCACAGCTGACAAAGTTCATCTCATACTTGGCTCCACTGGTTTTGTAGTCTTGTTGAGCTGCCGCGACTGGAATCTGTTGGCACATTGTCCCCAGGGACAATCCAGCCAACATAGCCATCTCCTTGTCAAACTGTCAAAAGCTGCCAATGACCTTTAAATGCCTTCATAAATTCTGCAGAACAAAAATTTATCACTCCAGATCTTTAAAGGAAGGCATTGTAGAGCATTTATGCATCTATAAAAGGTCAGAAATTACTTGAATTTTTGTTATCCAACTGTAGGTGTTGATGCCTCTTCAAATAGAGAGAAAAAAGGACATCTTTCAGTTGCAAATGCAAATGGTACAATATCAAAATATTGAGTTTATAGAGTTTTTATTTGTGGCTGGACTTGTTTGGTCTGTACACACTTCTCCTTCCTTTCTCCTTCTTCGAGCCCTAGGCTACATGTAGCCGCCTCCTCTCTGCCCCAGAGGCTCTCTGCGCTGACGACATGCTGTGCTAATTGAAAGCGACCCTGACTCGTCCTTTTTCCAAACCACTCTAGCTGATGTCCTGTGGTTTTATCTCCGCCGGAGGTTGACAACTGGCGTTTCAGCTGCGAGGCTATACTGTGCGAACCCTGGCCTCACTGTGTTGGCCTCTAACCCATCTCCCTCTACAAACACAAGGCCAAAGACCAGCAGAGCAGGAAGAAAATGCAGACTTGCACCTTTTGTTAAAGCACTTTCTTAAGTGATACTAAAAACATTTAGCCTTTAATTTGACTGAATGAAATCCAATGAGAAATCTTTGTTAAAAAACAAACAAACGGGAGCAAAGCATTCTAGTTAAAAGCTTAATCCTGGTCAGATCAAAGCAAGCTGTTTTTCTCTGTGCTTCCCTTTTCCCACAGATGTAACACCAGCTATTATGTACACAATCCTTTGTTTTCAGTATCCATAAAATTAGATCTTTGCCTTTGTGTGCATTTTGAAACTGGTTTAAGGGAACTGGTTTCTTGCCCACATAGTGGCCTTTAATTTTGGATATTAAAATTTCTATATCATTTGTTTTAAGGATTTCAAAGTCAGTAAGTGTTTTTGTTC
>NW_015150453.1:3717124-3804868 GCF_000732505.1 Cyprinodon variegatus | reverse complement strand
CTTAAAGCCATGGCAGAAAAGACATATTTAAAGTTAGACAAGAGTTTTAGATTTGTAAGACATTTACAGAATAAAACTAATTAAAAAACATTAAAAACAGGTTTATCGCTCTGAAATCTAGCAAAGAGAAATTAAATTAGGAATAGTTGGTGTTATTTATTATCAGACTGTAAGGAATAAATGTTTAGTGTAGGGAACTTCTGGGTTAAAAAATATATTTTTGTGAGCAAAGTCACAAAACAAAAGAATCTCATCTGAAAAGATGTTTTTCTGCAGGCAAGTTTAAATAATGATCCAGCTCAAATGACAAACTTAGCAACTTTAATAAGATGCAAAGAATCTCAACCTTGAAAATGGTCTGCAAACTCTGAAGGACAAAACAAATAGCTAACTTAATAAAGGAGCTACATCTCCTGCACAGACAATGCAACAACAGTTCTACCATGCATAACTCCATTATCTAGAAAAGAAAAGACACATTCAACTAAAACAAAATGCTTGTACCTGAGGTGTCTCAACAGCGGTGGGTTGCTTTTATCACAATCACAGAATAGAAGTGGGGCCCATAATGTAATAGCCTAGCAGCGTGGTCATAAATCACCTGAGGAGGCTATGTGCCACATGAGCTGACACTCCCAATCTGCCAACTTGTGTCTTTATTAAAGAGCCTATTATACTGAAAGGCGCCTTTTCAACCCCACAGTCATCCTGCTTTAAACGCCTCCACTAATATTTATGTGAACATAAAGATATTAACTTTTTTTTTTTTTTTGCAGTCACAAACAAATGTTTCCAAACTTCCATGCAGAGACGTTGTTTGTAGGCTCTGTGGATTACTGAGGCAAAGAGACTGACAATATTTCTCATTCTTTGTTCCCAACTACGTCAGCTGTCTGTTTACGGCTGCATGTCATGCATCAATTCAGATATATGAATGTCTATTTATATCTGATTAAACCCAGCAGTCAATCTCTTGGATATTATTGGTCAAGAAGTATAAACAGCACATTGTGTTGTGTATTTTGCTTTGTTGACGTGTTTTTCTTCTTCATGCTTCCATTAACTTTGACAGCTAAATTGGAATATGTCAAAAGCAAATGTTGTGTGAGCTGAAAAAAAAAGTAATAAAGTGAGATGAGGCGTCACTAGGCCATATACACCAGAGGAAAATAACATTCATCCTGGAAGAATTTATTGAATGCCAAAGGTTTTCATTTTGTTTGTCAAAAGGTAAATTTATAACTTTAAATTCTCCTAAATCCCCACCCAAACTCATGCCAACTAAAAAAAAACTAACATTTATTTCTTATGAACAACATACATACCTGAGATGCATTTCTCTGGGGAACCAGTTTTTTAACATGTTCTCTGAATTAGAGCAGCTACATAGCAATGCTTAAAAGAGCAAATGGTTCAAGAGGTGTTTAATATTCCAGATTGAACAGACTTTGATATTACTTATAGGAGTTATTTGAAAACACAGAAAAGCAGATTTTAGAAAAAAAAAATCTCAAAATTAAGAATTATTTATTCCTTTTAGTGTTTTTGTCTCTTCACACCTACATTACAACAACTAATTGGCTTGTTGGAAGCAGGGATGGATGCAAAAGTCTTTTAAGAAGGTATTTTCTTATGTTAAAAGGCATTTCTGTATCTTTTGTTATCTCCACATAGGCCCAACGCCCAAAGCGAGGAACATTGGAGACCATGCAAGCTGGTTGGCAGGTAGGGGTCAGGATATGATCATTTCCAGAGGCAAAATCTGGCTTTGCAGGAAAGCTAGGTCACCTAGAGGTTGACCAATACCAGTTAAATATGAATGGACACCTTCAGCTATGCTCTAAGGGCCTGATTTTAACTTTATAACCAACTGATACAAATGTTGGAAACTGGCTAGTTTTATTACTACAAGTTTAGCTATAGAGACTGGAATCAGATTCCCCCAAACCTTTCTAAAGTATCACATTATTAGCATACCAAGCGTTGTTTTAGATCTCCAACACTGAACTGATATGATGGTTGAGTAAAGGCCACTCTGCTGTTGTTGGGCTACTGATTGGGATTTCATATGCACAAAAATAAGAAAGAGAATGTGATGAGTTAAATGCATGAGAAACATGCACACATACCCACCTGATACTGTATTTCTATCACAGATTTGATACATGTGATAATTTATTTCCTTAATCAGGTAGTCCCGCAAGCAAAATATAGACTCATCTGCTCCCACAATAGGGGTCTTATTTCTTTGGTTTGTTTTCCTCTATTTAAAATATCAAAGCTGGGAGGTTTATAAAAAAAACAACAGCAAAAAAAACAACAACATACTAATCTTGTCTCGATATTTAAGGACATCATTTTAACCAAGTTAACCTCATGCGTCTGCTTAAAAATAAAGCAAAGAAACTCTCCTCTAAAACACATATAGAGTATAAATCAGTAAGAGGGGTTTGGAACAAAGAATGTTTACAATAAATATAGTTCGATCTGTTTAACTTTGAACTGTGGCCATATTTTTTTGTTGTTTTATCAGTCACACTGTGCTTCTCAGTGCCTCATTGCTCATGTCAGCCAAAAGACAGCTGCGAAATGCGTTTCAGCAGCATATGATAAACACATGTGATGAACAAGCCTTCGGTTAAGGAATTCAAGTGTCTCTGCCTGCTCTCAGTTGTGTGTTTATTTGTGCCTGCTGAATTTCTGGAGGCTGCCAGTGTGTTTTCAACTAAAATCACGCAAATTGCAAGCAAGAAAAAAAAAAACCCAGACCTCTTTCTCCCACTCACTTTTTGCAAACACAAGATGTATCCCTTGGTAAACACCTGCTGCAGAACATATCCTGTTGCTGCAAGACAGAAATGTAGACAGAACTGAGCCATTATATTCAAGGAATACAAGAGTAAAGAAATAAATGCAAAAAAAAATGTTTTTGTCTGGGCCCTCTGAGGTATTAATCTCACATATTCTCAGAGGACTGTTCTTCTCACCAACCAAGATGCTGTTGTAGATTTTGTGTCCAAGTAAAACCATAAATAAATGATAAAACTGATAGAGAACTATATTAAATTACTTTTAAAATCAGTGCATTTCTCAAAACTAGTCTAATCTGTAAAATTGATCTGTTATACCATGATTACTGTCAGTATGTGCTAAAAAATTATTTTAATACATCAAATACAGTTCAGACACATGTAGGTTACCCTAGGTACCCCTCAAACTAATTTGTTAAAAAGCATATATGGATTATTGGGAGACATTTAAGGCCATCTGTGATGCAGAATCGAATTAGCAACTAGGCCTGTCATTATAAATTTAGCTGGACAATTAATTGTCCTAGAAATTATTGGGATTGGTGCCAATATTGTTGCAATATTGTATCAGTGGTAGAAAGAGAGGAGAACACCAGAAAACATACAAGTATGCAAATGTTTACTGCCATTATCTCCAGTGCATGATTTTCTTTTTTTTATTGTTTACCATGACAGTCCTGATAGCAGCTATGTTCCGAAACAAAAGTCTTCCTTTTTCTAAGGCTAAACAGGGTTGGAAAACTGAAACTTAGTTTGAAAATCATTTGGCTGAGACAGTTATTACATTTCATGACTTGCAAAGTAAAGCAAAAAGTTTATTAAGCAAGTTTATGCAACAATATTTAAAATATATGCCAAGAGTCATGTCAAATATAGAACCAGGGTGTAATGCTAGTCCATCATCCATGAAATCACATCCTTTTACTAAATCTCTGACAGTTTGAAAATCACCAAGCTGCAAATGGGTTTGCTTTTTAGCTTGTGGTTTTGTGTTGCTGACAGTAAAACAAAAAAATAAAATAAAAATATGTCTTTAACTGACTCCTCCCATTTTTTCAGGTTATATTTATCATGTCTTGCACACATCTTTGCGTCACAGAAATGAAAGAACCTAAAAGGTTGCTCTCTTTAAAACAGATGATCTCATCAATCATGCTGACAAAACACTAAAGGCATCAGTCACATAAAAAAGTTTATGATGCAACCCCTTCTGCTCCTGCTTGCTATATTTCTGATGTGTAACTTCTATACGAGCCACATCAGCTCCAAAGCTGGTCAGGAGAGAATAAAGACAGCTCCTAGTGAACACAAACAATACCCAGAGAATTCAGATCAAAGACATCTTTGCAGCAGACGATGCTGAGGGGATGTTATCTTTTGTGATGGGGACATGCGACTCGGAGATACACAGCAAAGCAAAGTGAGGCAGACAGGTTTTCCAGGATTACAGCACCAACATGTCATTCTGTGGATGTTCTATTCCTGCTCAGTCTTCTTTTGTATGAAACATGGGGCGCAACCTGATCTGTCTGTTCCAAACTCTTCTGTGGCACCCATCAATGATGCACCGTGGTCCGGCATAAGCAATGAAATAATGAGCTCCTGTTGCCTTGTCAACGCCATCCTTTATTTTAGCTTGGCAGCCACACACTTAAGCTTTTGTTTGCATGTTTGCCAGTGAGATGAGATCCTAAGTAAACAAAATTCTTAGGATGTATATCCTACTTCCTGTTGTCTTATAATGCCTAAAATATTTAAAAACTGCAGCATTTGATTTAATTATAGTCAGCATAAATATCTTTGTCTACAAAAAGCAGATGTTCACATAAATTATTAACAAATAAAAAAATATTACACAATCAGCTGTCATGATTATAGCCTCAACATATTAATCCAGACAGTGTTTTGTTAAGACTGAGAATATTGTTATTTTAAGCAGCTTCAATTAAAATTAAAATGTGAATGAGCAAACAGCTGCTTAACAGCTGCTTAATATCAAGTTGTAAACAATATTAATTGTTGCAAGCAGGGATCCAAGACAATAAAGTAATAGTAATATTAGTAAAAGTTGTGATATGCAATCAATTACATGTAGCCCTAATCATACTCACTTTTAAATTCACATTAACTTTACAATATATCCAAGCCAAACACTGTGGGCTTTGGTATTTAATGTTATAAAAAAAAGTTTATCTAGTCAGAATCCATTTGACATGGAAGATATAACCAGAAGGAAGAGCTTGACTGTGTCAAGGTTATAATATGTTCTCCTCCCAAATACTGAATTCTAGCAGAACTTTGCAATGGTAAACGCTGATATTGTGATTCATTATATTCTGCAGCTCTAATTATTATATTTTTACTAAAAAGTATGATTTATCATTATAAACATTGGCAATGTAGTATGAATTCCCAGGAGTGACGGCCTAGTGGTTAGGACATTGGGTTCTAAGTTCAAGCCCCACTCCCACAGACGGCCACTCTGGGTCCCTGAGCAAAATTCTGTCAACGGGTGTTTCTTGAACAGCCCCGGTGTTACGCCTGTAACAGTTATAAGATGCATTAACCCCCAAAATTAGTCCAGATTAAAGATTTTTATTTAAAAAACATATTTGTTTCAACCGTAATTCATGCAATCCAATCATCCAGCATGACCTGACAATGAGTGAAAAGAATAAGGAAACAAAAAAACATTATGCACACACACGGCAACGCGACTGCACAACTACGAGCACCGCAGGCATGGATGGACTGGGAATCCAGGGCTGCTGGGCAGCCTAATTCATTACTCATACAGGTTAATCATCTCTATATCTCAAGAAATCAATACCTGTTTTCTCATGATAAAGACATAATAATCTTGTTATCTCAAGAAAAAGTTAATGGTTTAACCGTGTTTTTGTACGACTGCTCTTAGCTTCCTGATCTGATTTTTTTTTTTTTTTTTTCTCAAGATGAACTGTTTAGAAAAAAATATTTTTAAATTAATTAGGAAAATTAAATAATAGAATCTTAAACTTCTGTGTTTAAGTATTACTCCCTCCTGCCACGCGTCCATGACCAAGGCACTAAAAGTTAAACTTCCCATTGGTATTTAAATGTATGTTCATTTCCGGCAGTGACTTGGTGTTGTAATATAGTTTGAGCAATCAGTAGGACTAGAACACCGCTGTATTAATTCAGTCCTCTTTCTTACCTGTCTTGATTTTTTTCAAATCAGTTTAAGATGAAGAAAGAGCTTTAATATCTATCTAGTTTATTCTTTCTATTGTTTAAATATTAATCTTAGGGATTCAAATTTCAACAACTGTAAGAAACAACTGCTGCTAAGCCAGTATAAATACATCATGTATTTAATGCTTCTGAATAAACAAAAAAAGATATGCATAGCAAAAACACACCAAGTAAAAAATTATTTTAAATCTATGAAGGTTAAAGTTATAATATTTGGACTTAAAGTCCAGGAAAATCTAAATACATTATAGAGATACAGAATGACATTTAAACACTACACCATCCAATGTAGTCACAAGAAGCAGTCGTGACTATAAATGAAAATTCAGTCTAGGGTCTTTGTCATGTCACTGAAATACTTGTCCTTACCTGAATACTTAAAGGTGGTTATTTTTTTTTATTTTTAAATAAAATCTATATATTGTTGGTAAAAACTGCTTTACCAAGATTCCAGATGAGACTACAGTGAATGACTAAGTTTCTTTAAGATATCAATTCATTTAGGCTGAATTATTTACAGTACACCACAATGTTCCAAACAGAAATGAAAACCAAACCAAAACTCACCCAGGGCAGTAAAGTTGCAGTGTGTCTAAAGTTTTATTCCAAATTGGCAAATCTTATTTTCCATTTAAGTAGAAGAGCCCTTGTCTGTGTTGCTCCAGCACTTAGCTGTTTGCTCTCAGGAGCCGTCAGGCTACATTTCTGGCTGCCGCCTGCATATGTTTCTTAACATTTCCTGTAGAGTCACATTCTAGCGGTTTGCGTCACATGTGCTTTGTTTACATTAACTATACCTAAAACCAAGTGACTGCTGTGACTCACTTGGTTTATAGTTGGCATATACGCACGACCAAGTGCTCTTATGAATGAACCAATTCATGTCTGGATTAGAGTAATCCAGTCTCTCAGTATTCAATATCATGCAACAGCTAAAGCTAGTTGGACTCTTGCACTTGAGGTTTTAGTATCTAAACAACTGCAGCTCTTGCAGGCTTCTCCTGGTCTATAGTGATTAGCACCAGAGCCGGACCACGTATCAAATCATAATTGAATAATCACTTTGCAATAGAAGTTGCAAATTACTGCCATTTATTCATGCTCTGCATGCATATAAGCATATAGTATCAAATAAAAGTAAGTTACCCACAACATGTCTATAAATACTTTGCATCCTTTTATGATAAAGATTTAACACTGCGTACAGCTAACCATGTAAATCTGCTTTCCCTCAAAATAAGCCACAGCTGGTAATGTCTAACTGCTGACAGCCAGTGTGAGTACAGCCCTTAGTGACATTTTTAAAATTTGCTCAATTAACCATTTTCCCACCTCGATGTGTAACTATTTAGCATTACAAGGTCTAAGGTGTGAATATGGAGCAGGTGCATTTAGTGTGTTGTTTTCACTGTTACGCTCGCTCATACTGGTCACCGGGAGTTCAACACGGAAAATGACGACAAATTCTCTCTGAGGATCTAAAAAAATAAAAAATAAGAATTGTCCCTCCTAAAAGATGACAGAGGCAATGAGAACATTATCAACGCCCTGAACTTTAGCTAAGCTGCAGCATGGTGGCCAAGACCGAACAGTGGCTGGGCATCTGGACAAGAAGAAGAAAAAAAACAAAACTATTTGACTTTAAAGGCCGAAAGGAAACTGCTTGGACATCACTGCACACACCATGTATGAAGCATTAGGCTGCTTTTCAGGATTTGCTACTGGCAGACCTCATGTCACTGAAGAAAGCAAGAACAAAAATCTTTCCAAAGACATGTTGATAACATTCTGCTGCTATCCAACAGGATGCTGAAGATTAAATTGGTGCCAAATGTTCAGCAAGACGTTCCCAAACACACAGCCAATGAAGCTCCACTGGTTTCCAGAGAAAAAGAGAAAGAAGCTCCAAATGTGAATTGCATAAAATACTAAATATCAGATTTTTTTTTTTTTAGAAATGCCTTGTAGAGGGCAAAACTCTTTAGTGGAACAGCAGTCATATTAAGGCTCATTTGGTATTACCTTTACAACAGCTGTGGCTAAAAAAATCTTTGGAATAAAATTTTGCTGAAAAACTTTTTGGTTAGAGGCATTTAGAAAATCTTTTTAACATCAGTTTAAGTTTGAAAGTTTTCTTGATTATTTCAAACTAGCCAAACTTCAGCAACAAGGAAAGAGCTGTTCAAAGGAGGATAAGTCTGCAGAGTAAACATGTTTAAGGAAAGTCTGTTTCAAGGTTTCTCCTAAGGATGCTGTAATTCTAGAAATTGTGTTTTTTCCAAAAACATTTATTTACTTTGGCCAAATTCCAGTTGAATTCATATCAACTACTGTAGCTATAAAGTATGAGCCATTAATAGTAAGTGCCAGTCATTTAAATTTTTTTTCAACTGCTAAAGAGTGTTGTGGCATTTCCATGAGTCATGGCAGTTAAATGGTGCAATGGCTTGACCCCTTAATGTGTCTTTGGAGGGTTTATTCAATGATGACAGAAGCTCAGCCTTATGCAAACATGGTGCCTGATGGCAGAGCAGGACACAAATGGCTTGCGGTGGTGTTTACATCCAGAGCTATGCCGTGACCCGGCAAAAGGCTTTGGAATAAAGATTCAAGAAAATTAGATGGGTCTGGCTTGGTTTTAGTCCTACTAGTTTGTTACCGGCTGTCCAGGTTTGGCGTTCCCCATTTTCCACTTGACTAATGTCGGCACAGTGATCATAATTCTCTTTCCTTCATCAGCTTTTGTTTCATTTAAACATAAAAAAATATTGACAAAGCTTTAAATACAACGAAAATAAAATGAAAACATGGAAAAAGGACAAGCCTGTGTAGGAAAGATTACTAAAAAGAAAAAGGCTAGCCAAGACAATTTCACTTATAAAGCACTTAAAACCAGCATAAACATTATGCTTAATATTTTATACTGGGTAAAAAATTTAAAAAAGGGTTGGATTGGGCTTATTGAAAGCTTTTAGTCTGTTATCTGTTCAGACAATGGCTCAATTTGGTGTCTGTCTGCTGCAGTTAATTATTAAATTAAATAATCGTATTAATAATTTCAGCCCTACTTAAAAGCCTAAAAACTTCAAGTACCTCATATTCCTCAAGAAAGGCTTAGAATTGTTTATAAATAAATTTCACAAAAGAGTACAAATTTCAATCACTATTAAAAGTATACTTATGGTTTCTTCTTTCAGGTTTACCCTGCAGGATCCTAAAAATGAAAGTTACATCCAAGAAAAAAATAAAGTCACCCATTTTAAGAAGTGAAAAGAATGCTGCAACACAGGTTTGAAAGTCAAAATAAAATGACAAAGAACCGGTGAAAATGAAGAAGGGAAAGGCATAAAACTAACTTAGGGAGAAGCAGCATGAAGGCAGCAGCTGAAAGAGGTTGTGGAGCCCCAGGTGAGCCCTGTGGTTGGTCATTTCACAGCCCTGTAGGCTGAATAATACTGACAGGTCAGCCGGAAGACTCATTGCCAAGAGAAACCCTCTGTGGAAAGACCTTCAACACAAAACATCACACATAGAAACATTACATCTATACACATTCAGTTCCCTGCCTTCAACGAAAAGCAATTTCTTTTTTAAATCTGCCATACAATTACTAGGCATTGATTACTGACCTTTACATTTTTTTTCCTTTTCATGCATCAGTCTTTCCTTGTCTGTGGGCAAAGAAAATAGCCTTTTTCACAATTTAAAGTTGTAAATCTGCCAAAATGAAGAGTCCTGTCTGTATCCTCACAGTACAGTATGTGAGGAGGGCTTGTCTAGTTAAAAGAATGACTTGCTGACAGCTCAGATGGTTGGAAAATGAAGGACGACAACTTGATGTTGAACAATGGCGTAGGTGAATGGCATTATAATGTGGTAGTTAGATTACCAAAAAGACTTAAAATGTAGTCTGATGTTTACATCTGATTAGCAAACCATTCATAATCAGCAAACTGTTCAGACAGGATGTATAAAGGGGAGTGTGGCAAACAGACTTCATCTATTAAGTTCCTAAAACTCTAATTGCTAAAAGCAACTTTTGCCAACTTAGGTTTTTTTTTAAAGCAATTAATCTTTTGATTTTTTTCTCTGTGACTTTGGTAAGAATGCACCAACTGCCCTGAAGTTTCTTTCCTCAGTGAGTATTGCTGTGAGCCCCTCCCACTTCCCCAGCACAGTTGGTCAGTCAAACCCTGCCTGCAGTCAGAGGAGATGAAAACAACTTCAATCTGTTCCCTTTAAAAAACAAAAAAGCACTCTCATACTCAAAGCTGCACCTGGTCATGTCCTAAATTACAAAGCAGGATATAAATATGATGTAAATTAGTAAGTTTTGTTTTTCCCTGAATTTGTTGCTCTAAAATAAATCCCAGCATTTGGATCACAAACCGCATCAGCCACTTATTCACCTCACTTGCTGTTTGAGCCTCTGCATATGGTCTTTTGATTACAATTAATATAACATTTGGGTTCAGGGGAAATACCTTTAATGATCTTAAATTTGGAAATTATTTCTTAGCATTCATTTGTACACTTAAAACATGTTTGAATCACTTTCTGTATAACCAATCAGATGCTCCACTCTCTTATTTCTTGGATCAAAGCATTACCATATGTGCTAATTAGGTATTGATGTGATGGAGCAAATTCTAAGAAAGCCAATGGTGCCTTTCCTTGCTGAGAAGTTGGCAACATTGATGAGAACACTTGTATTTTGCAACCTTTTCTACTTCCACTGGGTTCTTGGAAAAGCCATACTCTTATCTGAAGGGGTAAAAAAGGTCAAGTGAAAATGAACAAAATTAAATCTCTTTTTGGCACCAGAAATATTTCTAACTACTCACTGGTTTAAATCCTGTGAGACTTTTACAATTTGTTTCAATAATGTTCTTTTCCCCAATCATGCATGAAAATTAAGATGGAGAGGTGTTTGCTTTGCATCCATCGAAGTGGCAACCTCCTGATGCAGAATGAATGCTGCTGACAGCGAGGCTGTTCAGCTGACGAGCAGCAGGCATGCAGGTGGGCAGGTTTGGGCTTATCTGTCGAAGCAGCCAGAGGTACACCACACCTCCTTCCTTAAGAGCGGCTACGACTCAACGACCACATGCAGAGAGAATGAGAGGGTGGCAACATGAAGGGAGAAACAAGAGAACAGAGAGGTAGAGCTACAGCAGGTGCTCCAAAGAGATCAGAGAAACAGAATAATGCTGCAGATCCAGGGAGCCATGAAAGAGTGGGTTTGTGCTACAGTAATAATTTTGCTATGAAGTTTGATCCCAATGGCATAGTTTTTATTTAGATTTTAACATAAAGTGAGTGTATGTGTGTGTGTGTGTGTTGGGCAGTTCTCATTTAAGCTGCAGAGAAAAGACCATCAGATGCTTCATTAAACCTGTCAGAAGAAACTGTTTTTTTTCTCATCCCGCATCCCATCACATTTGCATGCTCTCCTTGATGTTAGATTCTTAGAGGTTAGGTGTAGGACTAAAGTTTGAATGGAAAGGTTAGGCTTAAAGGTATAGTAGAGTGTGTGCTTTTTCCGGGTGGATCATTTAAATAAGCGGCCCTCCTAATTGTCAACAATTCTGGTGACATGTTTACGTAAATCCGTCATACGTGTTTGTCCCCAGGTAGTTTTGCTATCGGTGGTGTGTTTGGTCTGCTGTAGTGGAAAAATTGCAAATCTTTTTGGATCTTTTGGAAAGTAAGCTTGTATAAGCGATGCAAATAGCAACTTTTAAAAAGAGTGTGCAGAAGAAGAATGTGGGCTTGTGCATGGTCTCGTACATGCTTAATATGTGTTCCCTCTGGAGAGCAGGTACAGATTTGTGCATGTGCATTTTTTTGTTTGTAAGTGGAGAGGGTCTTTTCAAAAAATCACAAAAGTCCTCTACTATGTACTTTTAAGGTTAAGCCTAATAAATTAATTAAAAAATGAAAAGAAGTGTAGAGTCTATGTAAAGATGGGGGAGTTACATCCTCAAGAGCTACTATCCTGCAACTTCTTGATGCAGCCCATTTTAGCACACCTGCATCAAATGAGTGACTTTTTTCCCCCCATGTCTCTATTGAGCTAAATGAGGGGAATGAGCCTTTACATTAAGGTGTGTTGGAGAAGAAAGCAATCTTAAATTTACAGGATGGTAGCTCTTGAGGACTAGACTTGAGCAACCCTGTTTTAGTCATTCTACATTAACAAGATAACCTAAATTTTTTAAAATTCAAGTTAATTAAGAAAGAAACAAATGAGATTAACTAACAACTTCCTCTTATTTGGACAAAAAGATTTCTGGTCACCCGACCCATTAAATATTTGGTACCGTTGCATCTTGGATCCTTCGGTTCTACCAGTGAACTAATATATGTATAATTGTCCTAACAACCCACAACATAAAGTTATTGCTCAGATGTACAGATTTGTGACAATATGATGCCCAGAAATAATACATTAATAGGACATTACTTAAAGTAATAATAGTTTAATGAGGGATCAAATTTGTTTTATTTGGCAAAAATCAACTAGCAAAATTTAATGAATCAGAACATACAAATAAATATATTATTTTATTAATTTATTTTTATTTTATTAATTAATTTTTTATATTTATTCTTTTATTGATGATCTCCATAAATCATGAAAATATTTGACTAGGACAAGAAAATAATGGGTGACTGTTTAAGTACAAAGCCATTAAATGGTTTGTTTGCAAAGTGTTGAAATTACGACAATACAGAATAAGAAAAAGGGTATGGATGTAAAATGTCTCAGAATTGCTTAAAAGCGTTATAATAAATTATTGAGCTCTGGTTACCCAAAGATCTTGCAAAGAATAAACTTACCATCCTACAGTCTGACCAAAGTGGTGAGATCTTTATGGTCTCAGCGATTTCTTTTACACTTTAAAACTTCACCTACAGGAAAGTTCTATCCTCATTTAATTGTTATGAACCACAGATGAAAAGGCATCCATTTTTTTTACATGGACATTTTCTCGTCATTCCAATTTTTAAGGATAACAGGATTGTAGACCTAAAGTTCTTCTTCTATATATTCTTAAATATGATTTGTTCGAAGGCATGATATGACACATGTAGTTTTGTTAAAAAAAATAAAAAATAAAAAAAATAAACGGTGTGGAGTTAATTTTACAACACAAATAATCCCAAAACAAATTTTGATTTTTCAAAAAAGTTATAGTACAAATATTTCCCTGCAGTGGAAGGTTAATGTAATTTCACAATAAAAACTAAAGACTTTAGCTCAGCTAACAGAGGTAAATTTATGTTCTGCTTACATATTTTAAACCAGTATTACTAGTAGTTATAAAGGGCACTGTAGGAATGCAATAACCACATTGCTGTATTGTGATATAAATTCAATGAAACCAGATAAAAAAAAGCATAAATTAGAATGGGATTTAACTCTTCTCAATATTTTCAGATGGTTAAGATTTTGCATTTTTGGCTAAAAGACCTATATAACATTTGTTAAGAAAGCTTGACCTTAATTATAATATTTACAAATATTTAGAATTTCTTGTAAAAGACTTAAAAAAAACAATCCTCTTTTGTGTTTTGCTTATGTGAATTGCCATTAATCTTTGTTCACCTTTATTTGCCCCATAAGTACCCTCGCTCTAATCCCACTGGAACCATAATTTACAGTCACTTTAGCTGCAGCATCTCACCTTGCCTAAATTATCACCTGGGCTCCTAATGTGTTGCCTAAGCAGCTCCAGGCTCTCCAACTGGGAGCTCAGTTGTGCTTTCATCGGGATGCGTAAATGTGTGATTCCAGGTGTCACTTTAATTGAGACCTTGAATTCTGCCGTCTGAGCAAAATAGCAGGGAAGACAACGCTACACTTGTAAGAACAAAGATTACACAGTGGGATCAATTTGATTGAAACCTTAAAACAAGGATATGAAGTTCGTAAATGTTTCCTTAATGCACTCAAGTCACGCTTCCTGTTACACTGAGGGGAAAAACATTAGCTGAACAGAATAAAAAGGCTCTCTGTCCACGGCCGTCTGCTGCATATAAACAGAGCCTTCTCTTTTTTGATTTCCACTGTAACAACATTACAGAGGTCCCCCATCTGACTGATGAAAGTGCCAGGTCTGCAAGTGCCATTTTTAAATAGAAAGTCTCCTCTACAGTCTACAATTCATCATCAGCCAATGACATGGCTGCATCCATCTCCATGCATTATACAGATAAACAAGTTGCAGGTCACAAACAGCACCCATGAATTCCTTCAGGATAGTCCAGGCCGAGTACCACAGGCAGACATAAGGATGAGAATACTTATGAAGTTTTCATCAGCACACCAACTCTGCACACAGAGACCGGTCATTAGGGTAACGTTTTAAAAAGCAGCACCATTTTACCAGTTTTATGGGAAAAGTCCCGACATCAGAGGAAGCCTCCATAAAATACGGCTCCCGGCAGTGTTCTCTGCATCTCTGAGGCGGCTTTGTTGTAAAGGGGATCTCCATCAGCTTTACTCATTAAAATGGGAAATTAAGCATTAAAACTTGTGGTGTTTGCTCCAGTCTGGGGATGTCATCTGAGCTGCTGAGGTTTAGAATTTAATCTCCGTGATAGTCTCGATGGCCATGACAGTGCAAAATATTTTTTACGCTAACAATTTAAATGTTTTAACTAAAAATAAATAAACTGTGAAAGATAATTGAAGCTTTCATGTCTTCTTTTTTGCTTTCTTTTTTTATAGCATGACCTGACAAACTAGGCAGCCAATGAGCATGAGTGGAATCTGAACTTTGGTGTCACTGCTGCAGAAATCGCATCATGTGAGTTTCATTGCTGGATGCAAAGCAGAGCAATTACCTTTAGGAATAAGAAGCAGCAGTTGTTTTTCAACTGCAGTCTGAACAGGCCTCAGGTCAAAATTTCAGATGACATTTAAACTCACCACTATCCAATGTAGTCACATGAAGCAGTCATGACTGTAAACACTCAAAAATGTTGTTTATTCTTTCTAACCACAACTAAAAAGATCCCAACTGTTTTTTTTTTTTACTTAAAGGTATAGTGGAGAATTTTCGGAAACGTTTGAAAAAGACCCGACCTCTCCACATGCACAACCCTGTACCTGCTGCCGAGAGGGAGCAACTATTAAACGCGTATGAGACCATGCATGAGTCCATTTCTCCTTGTGCACGCTCTGTTTAAAAGTTGCTGTTTCCATCGCTCATACAAGCTTACTTTCCAAAAGATGATTTGCAATTTTTCCACTATGTCAAACCAGTAAGTTAAAATGGAAAGGAGTACGTAGGACGGACTTATGTAAACATAGCACCAGCATGATTGACAATTAAGAGGACCACTTATTTTGAAGACCCACCGGAAAAAGAACATCCGCCACTAAACCTTTAAATTGTCATTTTTATTTGTCATTTCTATTTTTGGAATCCGACCAATCCCTTAGAGAGTGCTGGGTTTATGCTGTGCAGCAATCTTTGGTAAGGGTCCTGCTCATAGAAATAGTCTGTGGGAATCAAACCGGGAACTTTCAGTCTTTCCAGAACCCAACACCCTGTTCTCACCACAAAGCCACTATTCCATATGAAATCAATTCGTTTTCACAGGAGGTTTCTGTCACAGTACAAAGAGGATTCATTCCAGCAGAGAACAAAAGCATCAAATTCACAAAATTAGAACATGCAGCAGGATTAGATCCAAGCGGTTTTCTTTTATTTACATCTGCTGAAATGGATATAAGGTGTAACACCTGAAATCCATCCTGGTTGCAACTGCTCCGTGAGAGCTGCAATGCAGGGGGAAAGTGCAAGCTGAAATCCTCAGAGAATAGAGCTTAAGTGTGTGAAAAGTAGAGGTATTAGAATACCTCCTAATGCCAAGTATTTCTGCTTTGGTGGAACATACTCTGAATACAGAGTTTCAGACCAAATTCTTTAAATAACGAAACTAGAAAAGAATACCAACCAATTAACAAACACAGGGTGATATTTTTGAATAACATCATCTAAAAATATATATATATATTTTTAGATTAATTCAGGTCAAAAAAGTAAACTTGTTTCTTCCCCAATCAGACTTCAGTTTTGCCCTTCTTACAAATAACAACGGTTTAAATTTCTTGTTCTTGTGTGGCGTCTGATGGGGTTTGAGGTGCACTTGTAGCTGGTATTTTGTGAACCGTCTCAACAAACCGTTGCCCCTGCTCTCTCACTGCGATATACGAGTGTGCAGCCGTCACACCTACACACACGACCAGGGAATTCAGCCCAAATCACTGCCTCATAAAGCGACTAATGGAGCCTGAAGAGGCAACTGTGGTAAAAAGAGGAAAGCTCATTTTACATGTAGGGCATTTATGGGAGAAAAACAAAACAACAAAACATATAAACTAGTGTAACGCACCTTTAAGGCTGAATTCTTGATTTGTTTTATTACATTTGAATATTATAGAAAATAAGCACTCAGGGATGGTAGTATAAGTGGTGCATCCACTGTCTAGCAGCCGGCCAGTTCTAGCAGATATACAGTATTTAAACATCTCATTGGCTAAATAGAACTAAACCCATTTTGACACCTTTACTGAAGCAAGGGCTCCTCACCCTGATGCTTAGGACCCATGTCTTGCATGTGCTACTTGTGTCCTTATTTCATCTCACTGGATTCAAATGATTCAAATGAAATGAAAACCTCCTCATTTGCCATCAAGTTTTGCAGAAGGTCGTTTATCACTGATTGACATGTCAGCTATGAGGCAGCAAGAAGACAATGAAAAGAAGCAGGACAGCCTTACAAACTAGTTTCAGTTTCAGTGTGATGTTTCCATTGGTCCAAAGTCAGAACAGGTCTACCAAGACATCTTACAGTGAGCCTTGCCTACAGTAGGTGATAATCTCACCAAACGTAAGTGGAAATCTGAGTCAAAAAGTCTACCTACCATTCTACTTTAATGACTGATTACTTAATCAATGTATGATTATAACACCTGATATTAAGTTCAGTTTATTTATATAGCGCCAATTCACAAAACAAGTCATCTCAAGGCACTTTACAGAGACAATTCAACCAATGATACAGTCAATTTGATTTAAAGTTTTCTAAGGAAAACCAGTTGATTGCATCGACTCATTGACTCGAAGGCTATCCCTCCCACCAAGCATGCTTTTGGCTACAGTGGAGAGGAAAAGAAACCTAACAGGAAGAAACCTTCAGCAGAACCAGGCTCAGTGGCCGACTGGGGTTTAAGGAGACAGAAGCAGACATAGAAAAGAAGCAAAGATACAAAAGGTAACTGTCAACCAGCTCCACAGGCAGCCTCGTCCAGGAAACACACAGCCAGGCAGATGAGCTCTGAGCCAGCTCCCTTGTCAGAGAATGAAAGACTGCACATTTAGTCACAGTCAGAGAAACAAGCCTACACTGAAAAACCGGCCAAGCTCCAAACATCTATAAACTGAGATGTTGATGGCAGCAGCACAGCTGATATTGCCCTCCAGGATGGTGCCATAGCCAAACGGCAAGAGACCAGATGAAGCTACTGCAATAGATAATGAAATGATTCTGTTCTAGAGTCACAGTCACGATTCACAAGACACGTTAAGACCACAACAACTTCGTAACTTAGCCTGTATTTACTTTTTCTACCTTTACATCTTGCCAATGATAAAGGGAGGGGTTGTGGGTAATTGTCATGCAATGTAGAGCCAAGCAGTTGGATGAGGCAGGTCCTAAACCAGAGCACAAAGCATGGTGGCTTTTCTGTACCCACAAAATTAGTTTAAAGCAGTGATTCAGCAGCAGGCTGAGACCTGCACAATGCTACTGTGCCATTCATAACTGCAAATCCTTTTCACTGGCAGAACAACTGAGCCACACCATCACGCTGCACCTCCTACACATCACAGTGGCAGGTAGAGAGAGAGGTCCAAATGACAGGGCTTTAGGTGCTGCCTAGTGTTATGTATATGTCTGAGTCAGAATTCAGCCATGCACATTAACACCCCCCCCCAGTCACATTTTGACATATGTTAAGAGCACACCACAGATTTGAGTGTGTTTTATAAAATGAAAGATTAAAGAAAAACTAAAAAGCTGTTTGTGGAAAAAACAAAACAAAAAAAAAAACAAGTACATCCAAGCTGCACCACTGAAAGTTAGGGGACAGTTTTATATTTTAATATAATCTTTATTTCTTCTGAGATTCTTTAGGTAGCTTTTAAATATGTCATATAATCATATTCCAAGCTCTTTAATCCTATTATCCACAGGTCTGTGACAAGATAATTAGAAAAATACAAAAAAGACAAACTATATCAGGGTTTATACAGGAATGAGTAACTCTTAATTTAATGCTTTTTTATGCTCTGAGAAATTATTTTAATGCCATCAACAAGGATTGACGGCTGTATGATCAACCAGAAGCCGCTCCGCGCGAATTTATCACAATATAATATATCTGACGAAATTGTTTTTATCGTTTTTTTTTATTTTATTTTTTTTTATTCTAAATGCTACAGTAATCACGTTTAATACATTTTAACATCAAATAAGGCCTTACTTTAAAAAATAATAATTTAATGACTTTTAATGATTTTTAATGAGCTATAGAAACCCTGTATATGGAATGGCTAACAGAGGGAAGCATTTTTTTTCCTCTGAATAAAAATCTTTTAACATGATGACTTAGCCCAACTGGGTCATGAAGGCAATAAAGGCAAACATCCCTCCCCAAAACAAGATTGATTAAGGTAAAAAAAAGTTTACCATTAGGTTTTTAAAGCTGTGCGTCTACTTTAGAAAATATAAGAAATCTGTAGATTTTTTGTCAGTGTTCAGAAAGCCTCTTACATTCTGCTAAAACTGATTGACCATTTCATTCATAGTCACTTCAAGCTGCTTGTCCAACCCATAATTTATTCACCTGCAATTAACTTACATAACAATAAAAAATAGTTTGCTTGTACAAACTTCAGGTTAAAATCAGTATTTGTTTTACATATTTTTGTATTAATAAAATTCATTCTGTTTTATTCTATTTAATGGCCTTTTAAGTTATTGAATCTTTAGAGACCTTAAGCTTGCAATAACAGTAAAAAATATAAAACAAACATAGCAAAGATGGAAATACTAAAAATGTATAACATGATCATACGCATAACAAAAAAACACACAAAACACAGACCAACTTTTTATAATCTGATAAAATGTCCCAAAAAGTTTTTTTTTTCATGCAAAAGATCAGATTTTCAACAATAGCATATTATTAAGTGTAAGCCACTGGTGACTCACCACTCACCAGTTAAGTGCACAAGTCAACGCTGACATTGGAGGAAGATAATAGTCGGAAGAAAGGGTTGAGGAGGAGTGAGGTGGGGGGTGTCAGCTGATCGAATCTTCTCATTAACTTTCCCCAGGCCTGTAGAGAAGCAGAAAAGGAGGAGGGAGCAGAGGGAGGACAGGTTTAATGAAGACTCCTGCAGCGAAGGTTCTTCTTGCCTAAGATGCAGCTTTGTGAATAAGCCAGCCAGACAGATGGGCTGAAGAATTGATCAGTGGAATCGCTCCACAGAGACACAGGCACAGCCTCAACGACTGTGTTTAGTTGAGGCATAGTGCACAATCAAGGATATCAAAGAGAATGACATGTCTGTGGAATTTACCACAGGTGGGTGAAAACTCCTCCTACAGAAAGAAAAACACTCAGGATTTCACAATCTGAGTTTCATTCGATCCGACAACAAGGAGGAGCTTCAAGCATAAAAACTAAGTCATTCATGCTCATTACTTCTCTGACTGCACTCTGAAAATCTAAGATTATTCAGAAAGATCGCATGATATCTTATTATTCCAGGCATGGCAACAGTCACCAGCAGAGGTCTTTTCTAGAGATACACCGTCACATCTGCTGGCCAATATTTTGGGTCTATTTGTTTTTTTATCTCTTTTCATTTGATGTGGAATCAGCATAGACCTATACAGGGATATCCTGATCCAACAATTATATCTGAAAAGGGTCCAACATTAGCTAAAAAAATAATATTGGATTATATCTGCCTGTCTCTAAAATCTCTTCAATTGGCAAACTAATAAAAACTCTCTGTTCCTGTTTAAAGTGTCTGTAACTCACTGGTTATTATCACATGGGTGAGCTGTCTTCATACCTATTGTTGTTGACTTTTGTCCTCCGTTTTAATAATATCACTTGATCAACCCTTTTCTATCATTCTACAGTACAATATTAGAAATAAAGCGTAATGCTTTTATACCAATATTGTATCGGGTCCATGTCGTATTGACCCAAAGCTGCAATATTGGTTTTGTATCAAAAAGGAAAAAGTTGTACCTGGACAGCCCTAGCCAATACAAGCAGGCATTTGCTGATTTATTAAATTCAGCATTCATGCCTGGAGATCATTAAAACATTAACCTTCCCTCAATCTGCTAATGTTAATGTTGTGTTAAAATTGTTTTTTTTTTTTTTCAAATATGAATTCAATTGAGACTTGTGTAACACCGTTACCCGTTATTGGTTTATTTCTATCATTTAAACTACGGAAGAAAAAAATAGCGAATTCAAGAATTGCTCTCTGCAAAAAAAAAAAAAAAAGACATTCTTAAAAAATCTATATAGTTTGATATCTTGCTCTTTCACTCACTTTCAACTTCATTAATTGAGGCTCAGAGATACAACCCTATTGTTTTCAGGACAATAGATTAGAAACTTCAGCATCAATTCAAGAAGTAAAACTGCTTTTTTATACACAACATATTTCAGGTAATTTTGATACTTGTGACTTATAAAAGGTCATCAATTGAATTATGGTAAAAGATGTTTCTTTCTCTTTCTTTTAAAACATTAACCATTCATCCAGCTTCCTTAAAAAACAGAAACTCGTATCAGAACAATGTAAATGCAGACTTTTTTTAAATACAGGAATCTACAATATGAGTCATAATGCTAAGTTTCCCAGCAGACAGCCATTCAGACCACTCAAAGATGGCCAACAAAAAAAGGCAAATGCTCAAGAGGCCTATTAAGAAACAACAAAAAAATCACATGTTTCTCATGAGTCTCCAGCTATCTTAGGGATTGTAAGGTTTTATATTGTGTTCAAACTTTTTGCACACAGAAGAGAATTTTCTACATATTCACAAAAGCAAATATTTGCTTTTAAATGTTTCAGATATAACTCCAGACAGAACACTTTCCTCATTTTGTAAAAACACCAAGTAACCACCGGGACTTTCAGTGAAAAAACAATGAAGTTAGAGAAACCTCTCTGTTGTCATGCGTTTCTGCTTTGTTTGCTTCTCAGAGTTGTTTCAGTTCAAATGCAATTTTGTCACAACTAGAAATATGCAAGTAAACCCAGATTTGTCTTCTTTCAAATGACTTAGACTTTAGTATCATCAGTTGTGAACCTGTTTTCTCTTCCATTTGATAGAATATGCATATTTATTTATTTGGAGTTTGATTCATCCAGCTTAGACTCAGAAAGAGCAACACCAGACAACAGGCTGCTCATATTTCTCTGGCTCATGCTTCTCATCCATCATTTTACATTTTACACTGATGGTGTTTACACAGAATCTGTTTTAGAAAAAAAATGAATAAACAAGCTCTCACTACAAAACCTGGCTGACAAATGAGGCTGCTTCTGTTGTTCTTCAAAATGACCATGATTATTCTCATACTTATACAGAGCAATTTGTTGAATATGATGAAACTAAAAGCTCTAATGTCTCAACAATTTCCAGCTTTCATTTTTTTTCCCCCAGCGCTGAATGCCCTTCACATTTCTTTGAAAGTTTTGTTCATTTTTTTTCTCACTTTAAATAATAATAAAAAAGACTTGTTCCTTTTTTCTGGCAAAGTGATTTTATTATCAAATGTCTGCTGGTTTCAAACCTAAATTCTTGAGGATCAGTTTCATCATGGGGTAGCTGTTAAAGGCGCAGAACCCGCCTTTAACAGCTACCCCATGCAACTTTTAAATCAAGTCTTTCTCCACTTGTCAATCATTCTGGTGATATGTTTACGTAAGGCCGCCGTACGTGCTCGTCGCCATTTTAATATACTGGTGGTGAGTCTGACGTAGTGGAAAAATTGCAAATCTTCTTTTGTAAGGTAAGCTTGTATTAGCGATGCAAACAGCAACTTTTAAACAGAGCATACAGGAGGAGATGAGCTCATGCAAGGTCTAGCACACGGTTAATAGGCGTTCCCTCTCAGGAGAGGGTATAGATTATGCAGGTGCACTTTTTTTTTTTTTTTTTTGTAAGTAGAGAGGATGGCCTTTTTCAAAAATTCATGAAAATCCTCCACTATACCTTTAAATAATGTCAAAGTCATCATAGTAGGGGATTTTAACATCCATGCTGACATTGAATCTAATGGCTTAAATGCAGCCTATAATTCTATCTTAGATTCGATTGACTTTGTTTAAAATGGGCATAAGTCCCATGCATGCTCTTCTTCATACTTTGAACTTACTGGCATATGTCATTGATTGTTAAGAAAAAACTGTATTTCCTCAAGGCCATATCTGATCACCTTTTGTAACCTTCAAGATTACTTTAGCACTGTTCTACCCCCCACAACTGAAGATTTCACTTTAGCAAATCATTATTCTAAATATGTTCTATTTTTTATTACCTCTGCATGACAGGACATTAATTTAGAGGGCATCCATTAAAGTTATTCCCCTTTACAAGTTGATGATTTTGTTGACGGGATGATTCCTTTTCTGCATCTTGCTTTAGACAAGATAACCCCTTAAAAATTGTATTAATGGAAAGCTGGCTTCCCGGTCTAATTTGAGTTGTGTACTTTGAACAATATTTCAAGTAAACTTGAGAGAAAATGGTGCTTTATTTCAGGGTTTCTTAATCCTGGTCCTCAGGGCCTACCGTCCATGTTTAAGATGTCTCTTTACTCAAGCGCACTTAATTCAAATAACTGTATTACCTCCGCAGCAGCCTTCAAATGATGCCTGTTGATCATCTTTTTAAACAGGTCATGCAGGGTAAAACCTATAGATGTAGGACAATGGGTCCTGAGAACCAGGATAAATAAACCCTGCTCTACACAACCACAGGAATCCCACTTAATCTGAAAAAACAGTCTACTGCTGTAAAAATTACCCTTCAGAAAACAAGAGCAGCATATTTCTCTGCATGAATAGAGGACAATAAGCATAATCCTCAATTTATTTCAATAATAACTAGCCCAGAGTCATAGCTCTATCAAACCATCCACCCCCTGCTCTTAGCAGTAATGATTTTATGGGATTCTTTATAAATAAGATTGATTCTATTAAAAATAAGAACATTGGAACCGCTCTAAATATGATTGGTTTATTTCTGAAAATTAACGTATCATCTGAGATAACTATAGAACCTGAACAGTGTTTGGACTGTTCTGATCTTGTTGAGCTTCTAGAGTTAGCAAAACCATTATCCTCATCTAAGCCTTAAACTTTTGTGTTGTGTTAGTTCCAGTTCCGAACACCCCCCTACATTTTTTTCTTTTGCATTTAGATTTTTCATGTTTGTTTTAAAAATGTTGATAATAGCAAGGCAGAATCTCGTGAATTAAGTAATTTTTGTTGAACATTTCATTTCCACTTTAAGCTGAGTGGCAAAATGAAATAAGAATAAAGACGAATAAATCTTGTGGAGCAGAAATAAAGGTGACCTGCAGCTAGATGCTTTTACACCAATGTAAAATAGTCTAAAGAACAGAATTTAAACAGCAGAGCAAACCTTTTAGGTTTGATGATAAATTTATGCAAAGGATACATTCCTCTGTGGCTTTACAAACTAATTCTGTACTGGATCCTAAAAAAGGTGACAAAAATGTGACTAAAAAACTGATTAAAAACTTCAAAAAACTTAAGATGGACTGGCAAAAAAAATGCATAGCATATAGATCAATTAGTTATACAATACTAAGACTAATTTCATAATACAGAAAACAAAGTGCTCAAACTCAGCATTCCATCATAGAGATTATATTACAGATTGTGTCTTCCATGCTACAAAACGACTGCAAACTGTTGACACGTCCCACTGACATTTGTCAAAGGATCGGAACTGACCCAGCAAACAAAGTGCATCGAGCACGCCGCGCTCCTGTTAGATCTGTGCTCCCCTGAGGGCTCAGACACCTTCAATGATTCAGTCTAACACAGTCACCATGGTTACCATGACCTGACACCGCCGGCAGTGGCAAACAGACAGACCACACTTGAACATTTGAGATGACACAGCGATTGTCACAAAAGAAAGATCCCCATCCAGGATGCTGGATTCATTGAACACCAATGCTTTTACAGAAAGTAAACAAGCTGATGGACAAATACGACCGGGGAGCCACCGAGGCGTCCATCTCCAGCTGGGGTATCGTGGAACGTTAATTAGCTCTGCGATGACAACACGCTACCTTCATACTGTAAATGTCACATCCTCGTGAGGAGAATGGAGAAAGGGGTCGGCTTTTGTTTGTTCTTCCTGCAGCAACATCTTCTCTCTTCCTTACCCCAAGCTATTTCTTTATATTTTCTGCTGCTCCCTGGAGCAGGTTTCAGTTATGCGGTTTACTCAGTGATAAATGGCTCAATTTCAGGTTGAGTGTTTGAGATTTTTTTTTCCCCTTCAGAGCTGCAATAGATTGCAATCTGTGCAATTGTGAAGAAACAAGATTGATCTCTAACTGAAACTATACTTTCTTGTCGTATTTTTTGTGCACACTGTGTGTTTGGTTACATGTGGTGCTCCTAAAAATCTTGATTTGGAAGATCATTTAAAACGTTCTCCCCAAATTATAGTTTTAGGTGAGCCTGGTTGTAAGACCTCAGAGTGATTAACATTACATAATGAAGTTTTATTAGTTTTTTTTTTTTCTATAATAGATTAATTGGTATGTATTTGATACAACACCCTTGCCTTTGTACAAAGAGCACATGTTTAACCACTCATCTTAATTAGTGCAATTTGTAGGATTTTTTTTCCACCATTTTTGATGCCATTGGTGTTTTTCATGATTTATAGAACACCTGGGGCTATCTGTGAATATGCACATGTGTATAATCTATGAAAAATATTAATAACTAAAATATTATTTGGATTGCTTAAAAATCCCCCAATAATGAATCAAACGGGGGGGTAGTGAATTGGAAAATGAATCCCTTCTGCTAGAGCCAGAAAATGAAAAGACTAAAACTTTTTTAATAAGATTTCCGCTTTTGGGTAAAGAAGGACCATCACAGGTGGAGAATTCAATACATAGTCTGACTCAAATACATGTTAATGACAAAAAGGAACAAGGAGAAAAAAAGTATCACACACAGCCCAAAGGTTTTCTCCGCTTCCTCTTCCAGGAGCAAAAAAGAGAGAGAAGCTGTGCACCAGCAAAAAGACAAAGGAAGGGATAATAAGCCTGATGGAATGTGAAAAGGAAAAAAAAAGCGCTGTCCAAGGTCTAAGGAGCTGAATGGTTTACATGTGAGCTGCCAGCTTCCATTTTCTTACTGTCACTGTCTGCTGGAGAGCACCAAGGTGCTTTAATGCGAGTGGGCTCTCTCCCAAAAAGAGTTGCTAAACGTCACAAAAAATCACTACGCTGCCAGAGGAAGGAAAATCAGAAAAACAAGACATCAGAACAACAAAAGCAAAGTTAGATGAATAAGGAAAAGTAGCAGAAGGTGAAAAGGGAGGAAAACTTCAAATCACCAAACACAAAACATGGATCCTTGTGTTTGGTGATTTGAATTTGCAGAGTTTAGATGCAAAGCTTGCTGCCAAAAATGGCTCTAAAGACATTTAGATATTTATTGAAAAATGTCTAAAGATAATAAAAACAAAGTTGAGGATTTTCACAACTGGATTTAACAAAATATACAATAATAATTGTGCACTGAGGAAAAAACAACAACTTTGCTTTCTGCTTATTTTAAATTGAGGATTTACAGTAGGAATTCAGCTTCTATTGGTTAACAGTAGCAGGTGAGTACCTCGACATATTTAAACAGGTTCTGGAGAATTTCAAGCTATAATTGGGTCACAGGAAGTTGAATAGTTTGTGTGTGAGCTCACATTGACTCTCATCTCCCCTATGCTATGACTAATGTTGCCATGGATGGTTAAACTTAAAAAATTTAAGCAGTGCAACCGGTTGACAGTCTTACTTTCTTTTGAATAGCGATTGGTTAAATCATTTTCAACATTCACAAAAATGTGAAAAACTCTTATTTTTAATGATCAGCCTGCACCCTGATCATCTTCCTTTCTTCTGACTGCAGATCTGTGTGGAATCATTCCTAGGTGCAATGATGAAAAAAGTAAAGGAGCAAAAGTAAAAAAAAAAAAAAAAAAACAGGTTTAGTAGAGAAATTTCCGTTTAATCTGCAAATAGACGCTTCCACTCATCTTCCCCTCAACAGCAAGCAGGGAGCGTGGGAACTGTTCTCAGAGCTGAGCGGAGGTGGTAGGCTGACCCTGACTTATCGACCGCTGTTCGCGATGCACATCTTCATGGCTAATGTGGCCAGCAGCCAAATACTGTCCATCTTAAAATAAAGCCTGCTGTATAAAACATTGAGTGGATATATTTCTGTTGCTTATAGTTTAATCAATAAAAATCAATTAAGACATAAATATTTAAACATTTTAAACCAACAACCATTTGATAAATCATGTGCTTTTTTAATTTTTTTAACAAACATGACAACTACGTTTTTTTTAAACAGTTTACTTGTGTGTTTTTCTCTAGATCGGCAGTTTGAATAAATTAACAACTTTACGTTTTTCACACAAAATTGTTATTCGTCTTCCACACGCAACTTAAACTTTATGATTTCTGAAGAAAGGTTTATTATTTCAAGATGTGAGCTTTCCCCAGCTGAGCTTGTTTTAGAATCAAAACAAGTGCAAACATGTTACAAGTGCTGGCTGTCACACAAAAAAAGCAGTTGACAGCCCAAAATGTTTCCCTACCAAGAGCTGGTGTTTAGATTGCAGACGTGCATCAAACAGCTTGTTCGTGTTTTGCTTCAGTCAGTGAGAATGGACAAGAAGATGTTACACAAGGCTCCAATATTGAAGAACTCCTGTTGTTGCATCTGTGAATGACAGCAAAGCATTGAATAGGGCCTCATCTCTGAGCTGACACTGCTAATTTGAATTTCAAAACATGATGTAAAGCGGTGATTAAAAGCCAATTACAGCTTGTGTCAATGAAAAGTCAATTAAATTTCAGAGTATGTCGATGGGATTTTGCCAAGGTGATGTCAGTGGAAACAGGAGTAAGATTTGTAAGGGAAAAATGACAGGAAGCGGCTGGAAAACAAACAACTGAGCTCTGGAGGTTCTCAGGGGGGCAGCATGGAGATGTGTGAATATTGCCTGCTTAGAGTCAGGATTTCTTCTTCATCCCTATCCACTCACAAATGATAAACATTGCTCTAAGGCAGCTTTCAATTAAGAATCAAATCCACCGGAAACATCGAGTGGGAATGTTTTATGATAAAACCCAAAATAACAAAGCCACCCACCCTCTTATTCCAATGATTCGTTTATGAAGTCCTAGAGTCTCCCTCCCGGCCATGTTTCAGATGAATAAGCCTGCAATGCTTATTTATACAAAAGTAATGAAGAGAGAATGCGAAAAAAGCAAAACAGAAATAGCAAAAACTATTCATGCATGGAGCACCTGCCAAGATTTTGATATCCTGCTTGGAGCCTGCAGGAGCAGCTCTGTTTTAGCAGGGAAATGCAGCAGGATAGAGAGCAGCACCCACCACTGCAGCAGCCCCATGAGGCGAGGTAGAAGCTGAACATGCTGCTGTCATTCCCTCACACTCTAAACAAACCTTTGGATCCATGCAAGCCTGATGCTGCCGGCCTTTAAATGATTGTGAAAGCCTTAAAACTGATCAAATCGATATTAAATTTAACCCAAGCTGCCTCATGAATGTAATGTAATGAAGATGTAATGAAGAGGGGATTACTTTAAAAAGGTGTCAACCTGGTTTAGACCTCTGATGAGAAGATTTCAGCTGGTACTCTTTTTTTATTTTTCTATTTGCTTTTCTTTTTGCTATTTCATATAAGACTTACACTTAGAAAACTTTACAGTCATCAACTCAACTTCAAAAACCATTCTAGTTCCCTCTTGAACTATATAATTAAAATCAAGACAAGTACATTCATATGAATAATCACCCCAGCATCAACGTCTGCCTTTAATCAAGCAAAGAATTAAGTATTTATAGAGTTTCTCTTTCAGGCTCTGATAATGACTCTGACAAAGAAAACAGGTTATTTTTAGGGAAAAAATGGAAAGCATACCCATCAGGGTCACTGAAACAGCGAAGACCAGATGGTCTTATATTCCTGCTAGTTTTCTCCATTAGCCTTTGCTCTCATGCTCAGTTAGTTTAGTTTGATTTCCAGATAGAAGATGAAGAGTTTTGAATTTTGTCAAGATAAACTCGGGGCAGTTATGGATGAAACAAGCACAGTTTAAAACTGTTACTGCTGCATATAGGTCTACAAATACAGTAATACAGAAAAGAACAAGGAAGCCCTTCCACTGACAAGCTCCACCCACATGTTGGAGTTAAAATCTTTGCTGCATGTTTCCTTTATTAAAGGTAACATATTTAAGCTTATGAAAGGCAGATGGTACTTTTACTAACCATTTCGCCATAATCATCAGATACCAAAACCCAATATTCATATTCAAAATCTCACATAACCTTAAGAGATAGAGAGTGCAATTTTTAAAAATTTTGTCTTCAACAGATTAAAGGCCTTAGAAGCAGATAGTCAGGAGAACCTGCCTAAGATGGATGTGGGGGAGGCTTTTCCCGAAGCTGAGAAACAGTTAATACAAGCAGAAAGTTACACAAACACACAGCTGATACCAAATACTTAAAGGCAATATATGCAATTATGGTGCAATTTAAATACTGAGCAAAACTTTGCCTGCTTAAGGTCAGTTAGAATTATCAAAATTATGTCTATTTGCTAAATGTCAAAAATAAAGAACTTATTTCAAATCCATTTGAATTCAAAACATTTTAAAACTGTAATTACAAACTACATGAGCTGGGTGAAATATTTTAGGTTTCTTGTTTAATTGGCACTCGTTATAGTAGTTTGCAAATGCAGCAACAGAGCGCTGACCATGTTATCCAGACCAGGTGAAGCTAAGCCAATTGGGGAGCTCTGGATGGTGCATATTTACTTATCTATATTTTTCTTATACCGTTTTAGCTTAACTGCTCTGAGTGAAATCTTCATGTGGCATGCTTTAGAGACTGCTTGCTATAGTTCACGATTATTTAATTGCTAAATTAGTTGATGTTTATTCTAATAAGGCCAGTGGTGGGAAACAAAAGGATCCTAATTAAAATAACATCTCTGTTGGATAATGTCTCCCACCCCATTCATTAAGCCGTTTCTGAACTGGAAAGTTCCTTCAGTGACAGACTGCTGCACCCTGAATGCACCAGGAAGTGTTATCACAGATCCTTCCTCCCAGCAGCTAAAAGACTCTACAACCATCACTGTTCCCAACAACCTCAATAAGTCGTTACATTCATGCTGATTTTTGCAGTTTCTGTCTTTGTCATTTTTGCACATCTCTGGTGTTGCTGCTATTTTTTCACGTCCTTTACTGTAAAAATGTCCACAGCTGTATATTGAACATTTATTCGTTTCAGAATCACAGTATTTTATTGATTTTCTTAACTCTGTCACTTATTCTGTTATTTTTTATACAATTTGAGGTCCACCTTTTTGGGACCACTTTTGTTATAATCTTTTGTTGCTGTAACACGCCCATTTCCCCATAATGGGACAATATACAATTTGTATTCTATTCCATTCTATTCTAATAATCCCTTATTGAAGATTAATCCAATAGATTGTTTCAGCCCTGTACTGAAATTTTGCCTACAGAACGGTAATCATTTTTAATGGCATAGATTTAACTCTATGCTGGGCTAAATATTATTCCCAAGTTGTTTAACTAAAAAAGTAAAAATAAACTTAATTTTGAAATTGAACATATGGGTCACTATCAAGCCCGATCCTATTTAGCTGTTTATATAAAGGCTTTATCTTAAGTTGACTAGTGCTGTCTGAGTTTGTTATTGGTGATCTGTTCATCTTCCGTTTTTTCAAAGTTATTATTTTACCAAAAACATGTGTTTCTCAAGGCGTATTAACTTCTTTTGACATTGGAGATGTTAGAGATACCAATCTAAACCCCAGTGAAAATATCCATCCTGAATGGTGAACCTCCCTCACACCCAACTCTATTAAAAATCACCGTATTACAAAGCACAGTCCTTCAATCTAATCTAATTACTTCATTGTATCCTTGTCTACTGTACTGTTGATCCTCTGCATGTTTTTAGTTCATAATAGCTGACAGATATAATAAATTACCTCTAAATAGTGTCCTATATTTCTGCTTTATTCCAACAGATGCCGTTATATTGAAAACATCCTGAACCTGAAAGTGATTAAACACTTCAATCTCATAAGAGCGCACACTAGGAAAATTCAAAAATCTATTAATTCATAACTGATGCTTTGCATTTGCAGCAAACTTTTGACAGTTTTAGCTGTCACCTTGGGTAAAAGTGATTAATTCTTATCATTCCTGCTCAGCAAGAACAGCTGTTAAACTTGCCCAGGATGTGAAATGCAGCTTAAAGACTTTTTTTGCAGTAAAATGCAGGAGGATGATCTACTTAATTTAAATCTTTAACAATGGAGGAGGCGCCGTTTATGTGTTGGAGACGTATCCATGGAAGAAAAGCAGAGAGCATTTGAAGGAAAACCAAGGGTTTAAACTAACTACAAAAACTAATCAGCTGGTTTTAGGGATTTCTTTAACCTTATCTGGAATGACCATGTATTTGATAACTGATCATGGTGTAAAGTTGACAAATGCAACAACAAAAGCACAATTTTAGAAGAAAACGCAATAAAAATAACATTGGAAGCTTCTAAAACACGATTGTAGTTTTGAAAATATGAACTCTTTACAATAGATTTAAGACTGTTTTAGTTAAACAACATCGGAAAGAAAACTGGGAAACTAGGAATATTGTTGTTTTGAGATGGATTCAAGAGGAAAAGCAGGAACCTTCTGCTGAAAATTAAAAACACTTCAATACAAACTCCTCAAGAAGAGGTGGCATCTCAGTTTATGGGTTTGGAGAGACATTTTGAGTAGCAACTGCTGCAGTCAAAATCATCCAAATCAAGCAATAAAAGGATTAGAAAAACTAAAAAAAAAAATAAAATAAAAAATCGCCAAAGCTTAATGTCAAACGTTAATGTTAACATTGTATGTGGAATTCAAAAAGTAAGTCAAATGACAGACATAACTTGGGTACAATGTCCGTTACTTGTGTTAAGGATGACATGTTTTATCTGGGATATCAGTCAGATTTTTGCCATTGGTAGATGTCTCTAGACAAGACAAGAAATGAACAATTCAAAAAGGATCCCAGGGTTGTTAAATACGCTTTCTGGGAGCATTTTGCAGCACCACCTCGTCTCTGCAGCTGTGAGCTTTGTTGAACCTATAGTTGGGTTAAACTGCAGGGTGGAAGTAAGATGCATCTAAATTAAACGACTAAGATGCTTTGAGCTGAGGATAAAGTTAAGTTAAACTGAAATATCTACTTGACTTATAAAGATCTCTCCTGATTCATAAGTGGTTTGTGTTTTTCACCAGCCATAAGCCAACCGCGCAGACTTCCCTCCCCTCCCAGAGAAGACGCCTGGGTGGAAGTTAAACACAAAACTTATTTAGATATCAAAATGCTAATGTTCGGCTTATCCAAGACTTGTTTGTTATTCCATGAATCTTGTTGAAATTAAATTTAAGCTTCAGACTCAGATCATTTTATTTCACTCTACAGGAGGAAAGATTAATAATAATTGTAGCTCCTTTTCCCATCCCTGCCTCCACAATAAAACTGCTGCAGATCCTCAAGGATAATAAACAAAGGAAAAGAAAAATCAGAGGAAATAATTGGGGTCCAGTCAAAACTTGTGCATTTATTTTCAATAGAGGTAATAGAATTTTATGTTATGTTCATAAATCTATTTTTACTTGCCAAATAAGTTCTACATAAACTTTAAGTAATACTTCCCTATAGGCTGATAAATTTTCCACAAAAAACATTTTTTTTGTCAGCTCTGAAAATCATGAAAACAAAACACGCTTAAGACATGTCCAGCTTTTGGACAATTCCCATTAAAAATAACAAGTAAAGATGCCTTATCTTCAACCAATTAATAATTTATATATTTTTTACCTTAAATTTTGTTCTACGGTGTTTATCACACATTTTATTTTTTCTGTAAGACTAGTCATCACAATAAGGACGTATTTGTTTTTTTTCAAGATTTGTGTTTTCGTTTGATTAATAATATATATCATGAAAAATGCTGTTTAATAAAACCCTCTTTAGACTTCATAGGTCTGTCTCTCATGCTGTCACGGTTGCTAGGTAACCAAAGCTATGCCGAGTTGTTCGTGGGACTGCTGCTGAAGGCCAGACTATCCCAATTCACAGCTCATCCCTTCCAGCCCTTTGTGTCTTGAGGTCTTGGATGCAGGTCAAGGATGCAGCCTCTGAATTGGGACAAACCCAGTGTCATATTTTTATTATTTGTTGAGAAACATGAACATTTCACAAGCAAGTTTCCTTCCAGCGAGGATGATTGTAACCTAAGCTAGTTTTTGACAGCAGTGCATGTAATTTGTCATTTTGATTATGAAACATGAGGAAAAGAATAAATTAATCAGATTGGAAGGGGAAAAAATGGAGATTAGATTATTAAGCCATATTGCCCACCCTAAACTAATGCCCTTAAATAGTTACATAACCATTTTCAAAGTGCTGCATCAGGTAAAACTTGCCACAAAAAAGTCTTAACCTCTTATCTGGCAGGTGCTGCATCAGCTGATTTTAGTCGATATGAAAGAACAGCAGACAGACATAAGAAAAGTTATGACTTTTCCTTTGCTCTGCAGCTGGTGTGTAATCACCCTCAGTTCCCATAAATCAAACATCAAGAAAGCTGATTTCCTGTGGCTTAGCTCTGAATGTTATGGTTTTTGGGGGAAAAAAAATAAAATAAAAGAAGCTTGAATGAGATGAAAACACCATGTGCAATGTTGCAAAATGAGTCATATTTACTAGGGAAGAAGCAGCCAACTGCCCCCACATATCAGGGACTTTGTGGGGTAAAGACTTGGTGGGGAGTACCAAATGGGCTCTGTTCTATTATGTATTATAATAGTTTTATGTCCATGACACATTGCAGTGAACTACTGAGACTGTGCCCGAAATGACTTGGCTACAACAAATAACCCCTCATTGCCCACTGGGCCAAACTTTAAAGCTCTGCATGACCATCCATAAATTCTCTTTAAGGAAAAAAGTATCCTTCTAGCTGGATAGCTCCTGCATCTTTCAGTGCCATCACCATTTCAGAAAAGAGATAAATAGACGCAAAAGGACACAGGAAGATGGGGTCCATGGGGGTTCAATGGATGAGTTTTGTCCAACTGCAACCCACAACTGCCTCTAATAAAACACCTCGACTGGCCTTCCAAGGTATAATTCTGTGTTACAACACGGCAAGGCTTGTGGAGATAACGGAAGACTGCCACAACACAAGGGATAATAATCCAGCCCACTCGAATAATTTCCATCTTGTTTTTAAACGTAAAAAAAAGGCACAACTTTCATTATATTACAACCTTGCCCAACTGAAGTATTTGATTATGTATCAGGAGAGAATAAAAGCTGTTCTTAGAATCAGCAAGGAAAACATTTTTGTTTCACGATGTTTTTTTTTTTACCAAAAGCAATTCCTTGACAGATGAAATTACATAAAATGACTCAAATACACTGCACTCCACAACTAATATCTTAGGCTGGAGAAAGCCTTAAAATAAACATATATTTAACATCAGTAAGAAATGTTTTAACTTCTGTGAACCACCAATATTTTTATCTAACTAGCTAAAGATGGGAGCAGATTTCCAACAATAAAACCATGTTGTTGGGCTGAATATTGGAGGTCAGTGTTATATCTAACTCTTCCATGTTGTTTGACACATTCCACCATCTTTATTTAATTTATAGCACCATCCTAAAAGGTTCTGTGATGTATGAGGGAAAAAAGTTTGATGAATTAATAATGAACAATGGATCAGGATCCTGGAAAAATCATTATTTTGAAACTGGGTGTACCGAATACTATCTGTGGAGATACCGTACCATTTAGAAGTCAACCTGCAGTTTTGGATAAAAACAAAAACAAAGTAAAAAAGTAAATTGTTCCCCTACTGACTACTACTGAAGTTTCTTATTAAAAACAAAAACAAAACTGTAGGCTTATTCTAATGCAATATAAGATTCATGTATCTTACTATTTGACAATTTTTAATGAGGGTAGCAATAAAAGTGAAATGCACTGCAGTGATCAAGCTGCAGTTTGTCCCTAACTCCCACTTAACCTCAATCCAACTTTAATACAGACCAGTTGAAACCATCATTGCCTTCTCTGATACCTAAACACAAGGAAATGCAAGAATAAAATTTTTTTTATTCTACATGGGTACTTCTTAAAGAATATACTTAAATTCTTAAAACAAAAATAAAACTCTCATCTGGTTAAAGAAGTGCCCAGGGGGAACTGACTCCCATCTAACAGAGCAAAGCAAAAACAACACCTAATTATTTCTGACTTTTATTTATATGAAGTCATGCCTCCAACTACAGTTGAAGCAATGGAAAAAAAAACAGGGTTCCTCCCATGTGTTGCTGTATTGGTGTTTTTGTGCAGGAACCAGTTTGTTTCCACCTTGAGGCAGGTGCTTGCAGCAAAACCCTGTAAGTAATGAAACCTGTTTCCACCTGCTGGGTTGAAGTTGCTCTATGCCAGCAGCTGCCTCACCCGTTTCTTTCAAACACAGCTGCAGCTCTTTGTAAGAAGATGGAGGAAACAGACATGCAAACAAGTGCACTGGAAGTGCACAAAGTAAAACACTGTTAAACTTTAAACCAGGCTTGATCATGCAAATACTCGACATAAGAGAGTAAATGGAAGATAACCACTGGCAGTGATAACTATATATGTAATGATGCAGCTGATGACTGGAACCAGACCCTTTACAGCTTGATCAATTAAGACACCATAGTAAGCACTACCAGGTAACCCTGGAAAAAATGGTCTGACCAGAAGAAAAAAGTTAGACATTAAAATATTGAGATGTCAGCTGGTCATCACACAGAGATCAAGAAAGGGAGAAACTTTCTGCAAATAACAGTAAGGCTAAGAGCACAGCAAAGATGCTCCATTTAAAATAGTATTGTTTTACCTGATGTTTTCAATGTCTTTGTGTAATAAAATGAGACCCAGTCTTTTATGAGCTCTAACAATTATTGCTCTTCTGAATGTTGCCCCAAGTGACCATTCAAGGCAGTAACATTAATTTAATACTGTTCTTTGTTGTGCTAAAGATCGTCTTTTTACCTTGAATTTGCCTAAAATTGTTATTTGCAATTCAACACTGGAAAAATTATTTAGAAATAAGTAACCTTTTCTTAAATTAAGTGTACTTACCCCTAATTTGAGTAGGTAAATGAGGTAGTTTGCCAATGGAATGAGTATTTTTACTCTTAAAATAAGATAATTAGATAATATGCACTTGAAATAAGATGATGTAATTGTTTTTTTCTTATTTTAAGAGTAAATTGTCTTGTTCCTTTGGCAAAATGTCTCTTGTACCTCCTCAATCCAAGAAAAAATACACTTATTTTAAGAAAAACTTACTTATCTAGATTTTGATTTTTTTTCCAGTGAACTTCTTAGAATCAAAATTCTGATCTTTCCAGGTGGCAGTTAGGGATGATTAATTTAAATGTTCAGAGATTCGGAAATGTTTTATGAGGTCCAGAATATTATTACACAAAAATATCCCTTTCTGAGAATCTGTTCAGAAAGATATGCATCCCTGTAGCTGCTGGCTCTGCTCTCTGCAGCACATTTTGTGTACACCTGTTCATACTTGCATTTTTTTCTGTTTCTTCTTATTGCATATTATAATCCCTATATGCAATATAACCGTTTTATACTTAAAAAAAACCCATGAAACTAAATAAACTCTCACAATTAACTTTCTTAACCAGCAAGCTCAATTGTGTTAGTTGCTAAAAAAGGTATGAATGTGCACTCTACAGGGGAATGAGACCCTAGAGCATGTGATTTAAAGATAGCCACTACCATCATTAAAAGGCTTAGGTTCACCAAGCATTTCATTTTCCCTTTCTATTTCAAAATAACAATTCAGAGCTGTAATAATAACACCTTGGTATTTCTGCTAAACAAGTTTTTTGCTAAAGTAAATTTCAAAGAGGCAAATGTCTTGTTCTTTCACAAGTTTAACAAACCTGTGAATAATTCCTATACTCAAGTTCAACAGAACAAAAAACCTTCTGAATGGAGGCATGTTTTTTTTTTCCACAGAGAATCTCCAAGTGTGCAAAGGAGACCTTGAAAATTTTAGAGGCAAATAAAGGCAGCGCTTTATTGAAAGAACTGGTTTTTAACAAACGGGCGGGGCAAAACTAAAACAAGTTTTGTCAGGAAAGTGGTTTGAAAATGGACAGAAACACTCCTTCCTGTAAAGCAAATGACTCCTGTAGTTGAAAGATGAAAAGGTTTCAGTTAAGATTTAAAGGGCAAACCCAAACTGGTGAGTTAAACACAGGAAAAGCATCTCTGAAAGGGTTTTGCAAATGTGACATATATTTCAACTTCACCGCTCTGTACTTTACAGTAGTAAAATAACATGGAAACCAAAAAGGTTGGTAGAGCAGGTTTTGCTTGGAGACATGAAAGGTTTTAATCATGCTGCCATTTTTTGTGATAGCTATTTAAAACTTCAAATGGTGTGGCCCTTCTCATCCCTGATCATCCTTGTTAATGCTCCTCTGCCACCTCAGTAGGGCAATCATCACAGCCCCAGTGTGAGAGCATCTTAGCAGTGGCAGGTAAGGCGGGGGGGGGGGGCTTGTCAGTAATGACTAGTTCACCAACGCTGAACCTTCCCAGAGCTGCTTGTTTCAGCAGTAATTACGACGGGGGAAAAGTGCACCATGACTAGTCTTAAAAAGCTTACCAAGCCTTTTTTTGTGATGCCATGTCAATTTTTTCAGAGCAGGCATAACAGTCGTTTGAGCAAAAGAGGACTTAAAAGCTAAAAAAAAAAAATGTCTGAAACAAAGATTCTAACAGCAGAGCCAAGAGGCTGTGATGCAGAGAGTTCAAAAATAAAACGAAATGCTGTGAAGAGTATGAGAACCATTGGAGATTGGCTCATTGATGCTCTGTTTCCAGCGTTCAGTTCAGTTGAAGATTAAGGTGAGAGACTGGACAGGTGAAAAAAAAAAAAAAAAAAGAAATACAAGAGTACAGGCCAAATACCAGAGGAGAACTACAGGCTTCAAGAGCCTGACAAAGTGATTGAAAATAACCACAAACTGAATGAAGACTGATAAGTGAGTGTCTGAAAGGGTTTTGCTGTGCCACCAAAGAAAAAAAGAAAAAAAAAATCATTATCTTGCTTCCTTGTGCCACTTTCTCTCTACACGACCCTCAGTAATCACCTTCTTCACCCTCTCAGCGGCATCATTCTCGCCTCCTGTTCTCATCCCATCAACCCACTCTCATCCCCTGATCTCCGGAACACACAGGTGCTTATAAGGAGAGCGCTCAAACCCTTTCTCAGTGAACTGGCCCCACAGAAAGCATGAACCGACGTGCAAAGAGATTCGGGGTGCAGCTGTGGAGAGGGTGTTCATTTTCCTCACCCCGCAATTTGGGAGAAACTGAAGGACTGAGTGCAGAGGTGAATAAGGCATGAATGTAGGCAGCAGTATAAAGCAGACAAATCATAGTTAAATGATATAATCATGTGGTATGTAAATTTATCAAAAGAAATAGGTGGAAATGCTTTATTATTTTCACCTTCATTAAATAGCAGATGTATATAGGTGTAGATTTTATGTATTAATTCATCTTAGATTTACATGTACGAGTAGACTCAGTTTTGTGCAAGACTGGATGGCAAACAAAACGACAAAGTAACACTCCCCTTTCACTTTTCTACAGAAGTGAAACTTCACTACCTCCAAATCTAGTTAATTGGAACTGATGTGCAGCCATTGATGCAGAGATACCTTCCTCTCTATGACAGCTGCGTTTATGTGAATCAAACCGAATCTGAAGAAGAGGAGGAGAACATGGACAACACCATGGCTGGGGAAAGGATGTCAACTTGGTATGACAATTGTTTTGTTTTTTTGTGGGGTTTTTTTTAACCTAGAAAATCCAAGTATGCATTTTGCACTCAGCATCTATAACATCTGTAACAGCTTGAGATGGCAAATGTATTTCTATGGAGCGATTAGTAAACATAGGTTGTAGCAGCATATCAGATAGTTATTCTAAATATCTGACGGTGTCAGATATTCATCTGGTGCTCCTTAAACCTGTCACAGAGTTCAACCCAAGATTCAGAGGCACCAACAAAGAGATATCCATTATTTTCAAAAAGACAAGGTTTGTTATTTGCAAATGGTCCAACCTGAACAATGCATGCTGGTAATTACAGAGGAGCTTACCTTACTTATAGGTTCGCGGTTGTGGAAAAGGTAAGTATAGAAAGTTATTTATGTGACTGAAAACTTGCGTGATCAGATCTGATAAAGTAAACCTAAATTTTAGGTTAAATCTTTAGATATTTTGACATGCTCATGGTCATAAGAATGTATATTGATTGTGATTTTTTTTTTTATTGAAAATCTGTGCCAATCCTAATTAATGGTTCAGTTTGATCAGATAAAAACTGTTCAAAGTTTCTTGGCATTTGTTTGGTTCCAGCATGTGAATCAGTACATTTGTACTTAATTCATCCAAATGTTTACACAGTAGTGGCCACAACCTTTTAATTTCAAATCTCTGAAAATAAAATAGAATTAAAAGAACAGAAAAGAAGTAGTAAAAGAAGTAAAGCATGTGCATTAAGAAGATAAATTAGAATTTAATATTGTTGCTCTGTGATGGACTGGGGACCCGTCCAGGAGGTATACCCTGCCTTTTGCCCATAGACTGCTGGAGATAGGCACCAGCCACACTGCGACACTGAGGAATTATGCTGTAGAACATGGATGAATGGAGTTAATATTGTAAACATATCAAATACCTTGAAAAACTTGGGTGCATTTGATTTGGGTGAACAGATTGTATTTAAAAAATGTTTTTTAGGGGAGAAATAGACACAAAAATAAAGACAGAAAGTTTGAAAAGTATGATTTTTGCTTGTCTGGTCTCAATTCCTGCTTATATCTCGATTCAAGTGTAACAATCTTACTAGCAAACCAAATATATTGACTAAAATCCCCAGCACATTAAATCAAAACAACTAGAAAAGCTTCAACATCATGCACAGAGAGTACATCCTATGTGAAATACTTGTATTGTTAGATAGAAGTGACTGAAAATCCTGACAACAGTTGTGGTAAGCAAAATAGAAAAGGCAGCAGAATTCTGCATGAGTTCTATGTTCTTATAAAAGCATAGATGGAAATAGATAAGAAAAGTAATGTTCTTTATTATTCTGTAGCGGGAGCATTAAAGCGGTAAACTGGCAATGAAAGCAGATGGGTACACACAAGACTATAAAATACTAAAACTACATAAAATGGAGCTGTCATCATCATTCATCCATCAAGAGCTATTGGAATAACTTATATATTAAATAACTGCTATAAAAAGTAGACCCCCCCCCTCTAAAAAAGTCAGCAGTTGAAAATTAAACATTTAGCAGAAAAAAAAAGTAATACTTGCTTTTGCTTCTTCAAAATCTAACCACCTGTGTTAAATTGCTATCTGAACATAGAAATCATGGCAGTGAGTGGCAAAAGCACCTAAATGTTTGTATTGGGTTTATGATGGAAAACCATTTAATAAAAAAGTTAAAAGGACAAGCTTCACTGCTTAGTGGTCAATAAGACTAATCAGACTGATCCGCCCACATTACGCCGACAGCTTCTGGTCAATAACCGCATGAAGCATTAAGTGCTGCCATAAACCAGTGGCTTTTATCGTCAGTGGAGTCTCTGCCTCACTGCGCGTGTTGTGGGTGATCTGGATCGAGACGGAAGGAATTCAGTCATCAGTTCTAAGGCTACAACTTTGATTATTCGCATGATGGATGATTTTATTGATTAATTTAACAGGAAAACATTTTAACAGGAAAATTAAAGATTTTGATGACATGGTGGAGGAGATTTATAAGATGCAACAATCAAAATGCAGATTTTACATCAGACTAGAAATGTCAGACATTAATCAGAGAAAATACATTTCTGTCAGCATAAGTCTTCCTTTACAGATATCAAAGGTATTCAAACTTTTATTTGAAGGACTTGACAGACACTGTTCTTAAATTGACCTAATAATATGTGTCATTCTAAACAATTCCAGTGATACATTAAACATGAAAAACAAAAAGATTTTCTTAAAGACAAAAAAAAGGCATCAAAGACGAAAGTGGACAAAAGTAATAAGTAAAATTTGACTGTAAATTTGACAACAAAGTGAATACCATCCAGATTCAACATCCTGGTTTCATCTGTTTTATTTTCAATCAACAACACTAGTGATATGATGAAGCTTAAACTTTGCTACATGACATAATCCCACATACAGAGCTGAAACTAAGTTTTTATGAACAGTCACTCTGGGGTAAAACAGATTATTTACATCCAAAATTTACTCAGGAGAAGGTGAGAGCGTCCACTTTGTTCTGACTTTCCTAAATGAGCGGAGCACTTATTTAACACCAAGATGAATTATGCATTTTCCTAAACCCCCCACAGTCCACTTAAAAGTAATTATTGTGTTCCAGATGCAAATGAATCTGTTGAATAAATGAGATGGCAACTTGAGAGCCAAAAAGGCTTTGCAATCATTCTTCAGTGTAATCAAGATTCTACATAAGACGGAACCTTCTGAACCATTACAACAATTAAGACACTTGAAAAACGAATCCTTTTCATCACAAAAAAAAAGCAAAATAAAATAAAAAGGACAGGTGCTTCAGAGCAAATCAAAAATGTATACACGAATTGAATAAATTATTGATTAATCCACTAAAAAATTCCTTTAAATATTAATGATTGAGGATTTTGGGTGTTTTGAACATCCTTTGTAGTATTTACTATTGTATAAAGCTTTAAGTGCCTTCAGTGGATGTTTGGTCACACCCACAGACAGAGAAACTCAGCAAATGTGCAGTAGTCACACCAAATCTTTGAAATGCTTTTAATTGTTCCTGTCTAACCTCCAGGGTTGATAACTAAGGTGAGAACCTTCCAGGACCCTGAAATTGATCATAGAACCAATTGGCACAATTGCGACTGCTTACTGTTATCTGGAGCAGCTAGCTTGCAATTTAAATACATTCCTATCCTAATGTAGCAAAAACAAGGGAGAGAGGATCAGAGGTAAAAATGGTGCATGCCAATAGAATAAAAAGGAAAAACAAATACAGGGAACAAAACAAAGGCAAAATAGTTTGACTTTTTCTCCTGCAGCTACATGGAGTTCTAAAGGCGTACAGGGGCACAATAATAAGGGGTCATTTTTTTCCTTTGTGCCTTTCATTTTTCCTCCTTCAGCACAACATTGCCTCTAAGGCAGTCCATTGCAACTCCATAACAAGTGTATTTGGTGTAGACTGTGATTCAGCATTTTGTGTTTAATTAGCAAGGCTTCAACAGGAAGTAAAAACAAACAAACGCACACAAACACCAGTAGATCTTTGGAACACCAGCAGATGTTCCAAAGATCTATTAGAAAATCTTTATCCCACGTATTTAGTGCTTGACTTTTTTTTGTTGAATCTTTGCTGCAACAGAAAAAAATTGGGATCTGACAATTTGTTAAAAACTAAAAACTCCACAAACAATACTGATCAATTTTTGGCATGCTTTTACAGATCTTATGAGGATTTAACTTTGCTGATTGGAAGCCACCTTAACCATCACCCTAATCTGCAGTTTCACTGAAAGGTTTTAAATCTGATTCAAATGGTGACTGTGGATGATACTCTAAAAGATGAATATGACTTGCATACAGAGGAAACATTGTAAATGAACAAAAAATAGTTTGTCAGAGTAATCTTCAACAACGTATGTTATCTTAATGGATAAATTCTTAGCAGTTCCTATAAATTGTAGACAGAGCTCAAAAGGAGATTCCTTTGAATTGTTATTTTCCTAGTAGAATAACAGTGTGCTGATGAAGATTCTCAGTCATCCAGGTGCTAGTCATAAGAATAAGAGTGGGAACTCCAACAATTTACAAAAGAAAATAATGGGGGAAACTATTGTGTATACTTTAACTTACACTCACCGGCCACTTTATTAGGTACACCTGTCCAACTGCTCCTTAACACTTAATTTCTAAGCAGCCAATCACATGGCGGCAACTCAGTGCATTTAGGCATGTAGACATGGTCAAGACAATCTCCTGCAGTTCAAACCGAGCATCAGTATGGGGAAGAAAGGTGATTTGAGTGACTTTGAACATGGCATGATTGTTGGTGCCAGAAGGGCTGGTCTGAGTATTTCAGAAACTGCTGATCTACTGGGATTTTCACGCACAACCATCTCTAGGGTTTACAGAGAATGGTCCGAAAAAGAAAAAAACATCCAGTGAGCGGCAGTTCTGTGGGCGGAAATGCCTTGTTGATGCCAGAGGTCAGAGGAGAATGGCCAGACTGGTTCGAGCTGATAGAAGGGCAACAGTGACTCAAATAACCACCCGTTACAACCAAGGTGGGCAGAAGAGCATCTCTGAACGCACAGTACGTCGAACTTTGAGGCAGATGGGCTACAGCAGCAGAAGACCACACCGGGTGCCACTCCTTTCAGCTAAGAATAGGAAACTGAGGCTACAATTTGCACAAGCTCATCGAAATTGGACAATAGAAGATTGGAAAAACGTTGCCTGGTCTGATGAGTCTCGATTTCTGCTGCGACATTCGGGTGGTAGGGTCAGAATTTGGCGTCTACAACCTGAAAGCATGGATCCATCCTGCCTTGTATCAACGGTTCAGGCTGGTGGTGGTGGTGTCATGGTGTGGGGAATATTTTCTTGGCACTCTTTGGGCCCCTTGGTACCAATTGAGTATCGTTGCAATGCCACAGCCTACCTGAGTATTGTTGCTGACCATTTCCATCCCTTTATGACCACAATGTACCCAACTTCTGATGGCTACTTTCAGCAGGATAATGCGCCATGTCATAAAGCTGGAATCATCTCAGAGTGGTTTCTTGAACATGACAATGAGTTCACTGTACTCAAATGGCCTCCACAGTCACCAGATCTCAATCCAATAGAGCATCTTTGGGATGTGGTGGAACGGGAGATTTGCATCATGGATGTGCAGCCGACAAATCTGCGGCAACTGTGTGATGCCATCATGTCAATATGGACCTAAACTCCCTGAGGAATGCTTCCGGCACCTTGTTGAATCTATGCCACGAAGAATTGAGGCAGTTCTGAAGGCAAAAGGGGGTCCAACCCGTTACTAGCATGGGGTACCTAATAAAGTGGGCGGTGAGTGTATGTCCATGTTATTTATATAAAATGAGTCAAACTTAAAATGGGAAAAACAAAAAGATTCTTTACTGAAGAAAGATTTTTATTACATTATTTAATTAAGCTAATTAAAAACTAAACCTAATCAAGTCTCTGATTATTTGTCAAACGTCTACAGGGACCATATCTAGTTATGATGCATATGACTAAAAGGAAAAATAAAGACCAAAAAATAAAAGTTTCTAATGTCACGCACCCTCAGAGACCTCTACCAGCTTTACACAGAACCATTTAGGGGTCCGACATGGGCAGCAGCAGTAACTGCTTAACGGACCACAGTTTTATCAGCTGTCTGTTTGGATTAAACACATCCGTACACCCTCTGTGCTCAGAGGTTATTTTCAGACAGGGTACGGTTGCTTTTGTTGGTCAGGTTTAGATCGCTGGAAGTCCTTTAAATTTTAAACAGTTATTTGCACAAAGGGCACAATGGAAAAAGAAAAAGCAGAGGCTGAAACATATGACGGATATAAATGAAAAACTGCATCTCAGGGGTTAACATGAAATATATTCAAATTATGCAAGTATATGCAGCTCTAAAGACTGGCAAGGGATGCCTTTCTAAAGTGGGTCCATTTCCTGCTTGAATCCAAACCTTTATGCGTCCTATGATGTATATAAAAAGCTTTAGAAAACTAATGTTCTCCCAAAGCAGAGCCACACAAGAAGCTGACCAAAAAAAAGCTGACTTCAGGGTGCGGTACCAGCGTGTTCAAACAGTCAATGAGTCTGAGAATGCCCAACAGGAGCTTTACTTTTTTGTCAGAGAGTCCCAGAGATGATGGATCTCATTAAATTCCGTAATAAGTATATAACATTGAAGCATTTAACTGGATAAAATCCCCTTTAACACTCAAGATTTTACAAACATTCAGCGATAAACCTGATAGTTATATGATATAATAATTAAAGGAAGTAAAACTGTAATGCCTGTAGATTTTTTTTTTTATCCATACACCGTAAAATGCTATTTCAAGTATCAAAAATGCATATTTTGACAGAGCTGGTTTGTATAATTCTAAACTTTTTAGAACCTTTTCTCTTATTTTTCTCATTATTCCCAGCCTCCCTGCTGTAAACATAAGCCTACTATGTCCAGAAATAACGATCCATTCCAAAAACAGTTGACCAATGAACTGAATGCAGTTTGATCGAATTAAGAAAACACTGATTTGGATTGAAAGACTTTATATTTATTGTTTACTTCAATCCAGTTGCTTGAATTGTTTTAGTACCATGTGTAAACAAACTATACTATAATAAACATTCCATTTTTTTCTTCTTTGTCATGGATTCTGTGCAAAACCTTTAAGTTTAAACTTGGTAGTTTCAGGAGAATTACCAAATAAGACTTATGTTTATACTTGTTCCTGAGCAAATATCTACAAAAAAATGTTTTTCTTTTTTAGGATGACATTCATAGCAGGATCTAAGTCTGTGTGAAAGAAGAGTGGTATTTTTTAGTTCCCCCCCCGGACTTCTAAAAGAAAAGATGAGGTGAAGCCCTCACTGTCTTTGCTTGTAGCAGACCCAATTTTCTTCCACCTCCTGAAGTCCCCATATCCTTGCAACTTTGAAGTCCAGCCAGCTTTGAAAGAGCCGGCAGTCTTCCTGTCATGTCCAGGCAAAAGATTAGCCAAGCCCTGCAGGACCAAGAGGAAAGAGGACGAAAGAGGGCTGGGGGATTGGAGTGGGGGTGCCATTTTCCATTCTTGTATGTGCAAGCAGCTCTACCCGCGGCCTGAGCTGTGGGGGATTAACAAGCCACTAAGAAACTTTTTCATGATTTTCACTAAAAACCATCATGTGCAGCAGATCTGACAATGGGTGGGGGGGTTACTTGCTCTAATAACTGCCTGCTGTTTTCAAAGGAAATCTTTATTGTGTCACTCAAAAAATTCTCGTTTGTAAGATTTCAAACATCTTCAAGTCAAGTCAAGTCAGGCATCCTGTTACAAAACGATTCATTTATTGATACTGATGCTTCAAAAAGTAACAATAAATGATGTTGGAGCAGCTAAGCTCCTAATCTTAGCATCAGACTCTGTGTGATCAGTCACAAGGGAAGGTGGCCTGGGAAGGTCATTTTCCACAGGGAGCCAAAACAGATACGAAAAAACAATTTGTGAATGTTTTCTTTCTAAATTTTGGACTGTTTACATTTAACAAATCCTCTGATCCGAATACATTTCATGTTGCGCTTATTTTAACTCTTAGACCGACACGTCGGCCAGCCAATACTTCAAATATCAGTGCAATGGTTTCCAAACTGGCTCAACAATTACACTGTAACAGCCTAAGGTAAAAAACTGATTGTTGGGAAGGGTTGTTGTAGAAATAAATGTTCTAAGAATTGGCACAGAAATATCAGCAACACATATCGAAGATCGGTTAGACTGGTGTCAAAATAATTGGTATCTGCCTGTATCGGTTGATCACTAGTGAGAAAGGATGCAATGCTTTTAAGTTTAAAAAAAATATCAGATACATACCGTATTAAAAAAGCTTCCAGGATGGGGGGCGAAATGTCTTAAAAATTGGAAACAAAGTCCAGTGGATTGGTTTTTTCTCTTTTTTGAAATACATACCCTGTGGCTTTTTTACCCATTTATAATAAAAAGATCTCGTCTTTTTTGCAACTGAACGGAGCTTTAGGACTTTGACCTTCACAGTTTTGTTGTTACGGAGTCTCTTTTGGAAATGGAGGACAGGCGTGGGTGTGTGAAGAAGAGCAAAGCGGCCATGCAAGCACATCAGACTTGAACGATCTTAATAAAGCTTCCCTCTATCCACCCAAGAGATCCCCTCACCCCAATTATATGGCTGACACCTCTACCCTCCTCCATCTCCTCTTATTTCTCACAGCAACCCCCCACCCTCCCTCCACAACTGCCGCCCACCATCCAGTTCTCAGCTCTGATCATGGATGTCCTTTAACTGAGCTCTAGGCCCGAGAGGACTGCATGGTATCAGGCTGCAGGTGGCGTTTACTTCTCTCTCCCCTACCTGATTTCTATCACTTCTCTTGTTGACACAAACTCACTACTGTACTCCCATGAACTATGTTACAGCAGCTTTCATTACTTCTACCAATCCCTAAGAGAGAAGCAAGCTGGCTGTAAGAAAAATTTATATTGAAATCTTCTGTCTGTATTTTAGATCATCTTGTTAAACTTGTTGCATGAAAACTCAATCTGCAACAAGAAACTCAACACATGCAGTGTTGTAATAAAATATTATTTTAGTAATCAATAATTTTTACAATTAATTAAGTAACTGGAGAAAAAAAAAGGCAAATTCTGATAAATAAATTAAGACGACATGGAACAAATGCAAATAATTCAGTTCTCTTTTTGAATAAGAACATTAAAAGCTAGCTCTGTAGTGGAAATGGTCATAAACAGAAAAAGTATTTAAAGTTTCATCGCCATATTTGTCTTTTCGATTTTTTTTCTACATTAAAAAAACTAGTTCTAACACATAAAATAATAAATATTCAAAAAGGTAAAGAATTGATTCATTAATAATATATTGTAATGTAATGCTTAGTACTAAAAAATAAATAAAACTCTCCTCTCAGCTGAACCCACCTGCACCCCTCTCTGTTTTCACATAATGGTATGCTCCGCCATGCTGACTGATGTAAAAAAAGTTCTGTCCAATGCAAAGGTGAGGGCCGAGTAGCGAGAGAATTGATTGGCACCCAGCTGAGGCGATGCCACATGATGCAGTTTTATCTCTTGTTAAGTGTGAAATGACCCTACACCTTTAAAACTTTATCCATTTCTCTGTGCTTCTTTTAATTCATTACTGTCTCCTGTTATTGAAAAGTGCACTTGGCTTCCATGTATCAGCAGGTAGGCGATCAGTAGCAGGTGCCACCCACCCAAAATGCTCGTGCAATATTAAATGATCATTTGTCTGGATGAATTTTACTAATAGAGGTCTTCCAATCATTCAAGGAATCCTTACGGACATAAACACATGGTTAAACAGTAAAACATCAAACTGTAACCTATCCAGCATCAAACTACAGACCTTAACTGAGGCTTTAACATTCATTTTTTTCAGTATTAAAAAGGTGTGGCTTTAATTTCTTTAGGCAACAATGCTGTAGGCTTCTGTTTCTTTAAACTCAATATAAACTGAATGCTCAACCCAAACTAAATAAACAGATTATGGTGAATTTGTTTCTACCTCGTTTTTGTCTTGTTCTTGTGCAAAGTCTGCTGCAAGCAGGGAGGGAGTTCAGCTGCAGGTTTTCTAGTACAGCCCTGACGAGGAGAGGAATAAAGCTAAGAGCATTCTGTCACGTCTAACCTCTCCCTCAGACCGCTGTGCAGTCAGTGTTGCCAAAATAACAGCACATTCGTCTTTGAGAAATGATTCTTACGAGCTTATGTTCCTGGATCCAATAAGAAGGAGCGCCAACCTTATTGAGTTTTAAAAATTACCACAATTAGAAACACTGTCTCAGTGGCTCACCGCTCAATCAAAATCTCTAACTGATTTCGCTTTCCCACAAATAAAGCAGACAGACACACACACACACACCTATTATATCACATTAACCCACAGAATTTCTAAGCCTCTATTTGACTGTAAAATAGGCTCCACAGAATTATTAAATATAATAGATTGTGATGGATCATTAACTGATACAGTTTTGATTAATCACTTTCAGAGGAAAGTAAATCATGTTAAAGAAAATGTTTTTAAATGATATCAGGCTATAAAGAGTTCCTGCTTTAAGTAGTTTATTTGCATTCTTATTTATTAGCTGCCTCAAACTTTGCATACAGTGAGATATTTTCTTTCTCTCCAGAAAGCAAAAAAACTAAGCTGGCAATAAACAGATTGATATGTGTAGAACTGAGTTATCAATCTGGGATGGCTGCCATTCAGCCCATCCGTGAAAAGGAGGGACGTTTAGTACAATACTTCAAGCTGATTTGGTGAAGTGCCAGCTAGTACCCGCCATCCATAATAGGCTTTTAGCCAATCGTAGTAGAGAATAGTGACGTTCTCACATCTAGCGGAGTAAGCTGATAAATCACAGACGTCTGAGAAAAGCACAGACATCTTTCCCATCTACAAATGCACAAAGTGCTTCTCTTTTCTTCTTTTTTAAAATGAGAAATTGTTGTTATTTTAGCTAAAACAGATTAAATTTTGATTAAAAACCAAAAAACACTGCTGGCATGTCATTGGTCCGACCCGCTGGTTGTGAGGATACGGACATATTAACGCAAGTCTTTCCAAATAGATTTGTAGTGAGACTGAAAACTCAGATCCTGTGACAATCCAGCTTGGAGCGCATGGATAGCAAAAACCAAGATTTAAAACATTTCTACTTAAATTGTAAGCTTTTTAAATAATTCCTGTGGTACATAGAATTTACTTTCCAGCCACCTTATGTTAAAGAAAAATAGTATTAATTCCAAAGAAAGTTAGAGGAAATAGAATAACTTTATAAAAAAAAAAAAAACAACTTTTAGAAAAACTTGGCATTTTTAGCGCTGAAATTATCCCTACCAGTTGCTACAAAGTACAGTTTGACCTTCAAAAAAATTAGCAGCAAATGAGTTTGTTGAGCTTTAGTCCAGCTTATTGAAAAGTGGTCATTTCTTCCAAACAAAACAAGAAGGTTTCCTCTAAATTAAATTAGATGTGCTCTAGATGACCCGGTGACATCAGAATAAGCACAAGTCAAGACAAAACAACTAAAGAGAAACGCACGGATTAGCACCAGTGCCGTACTGTCTTAAAGACATTTCACAGCTTGGAAACACTTTACTGTTAAATTCCATCAAGGTCACAGCAGGTCTCTATCTGGTCAACCATCTGCCTGGAGCCTTCCCAGGAGGCGCACTGTCATCTCCTCAGCTCTCTCCTCTGCTCTCCTCACTAAAGTCTGCTAATTCAATTCTAGGCCAAACAAAGTGAATTTTCTGTGATTGGTTAAGTTACCGAAACTTTGCAGCCACCCTGTTTTCTTTTTTTTTAAGTGAGACAATAAAGCTCATATTGCTGAAAACTTTTATAAGATCAACGCTTAACATCTCCTTTCAGAGCACAAACGAAACCAAAGCCTTGCCATCTGCTGTGCTTTTCATTAACTAAACTGAAATGTCAATTATGAACTAAAATACACATTATCTGCAGGGCTTTGGGATTGGAGAAAAATATATGATTTGATCATGGAAAATGATGAAACTCCACTTAAGAATGTTCTTGAAATGTACTTTTGGTTGGAGAACTACAATAATATAGTTGAAGATAGACATATGTACGTATATAGGACATGGTGATACTGCCGTAACCATAAATATAGGTTATATCATGCAACACTGAATGGTGAAGTTCAGTTTTTAACAGCTCGGTGTACAATAAAACCAGTCAAACTGGCCGTAACATTCCTAATAGTTGCACTCAAATGACATAATGTCAATCTGAGCTTTTCTCCACCTATAAGGATAAATAGTGCATTGCCCCGTTCCCCACCTTTTGCTGCACACAGCAAGACCAAACTTCCCCATTGCTCACAAAAGAGCTAGGCATGGCAGAAAATACTTTCAGATATATAAAAATAAAATTATTGGAAAAAAATGAGAGAACTTTGCCTCTCTTAAGGCAGAACATTTCTGCCAAGCACCTTATTGCAGCTAATCTAATTGAAAACTAGTATTTGTTGGTTTTATTTCAGGCGTTACTGTTTATTGAAAGAAGACAAACTAAAAATGATTCCAGTCTGTGGAAAAAGCAATTTTAGCTCACCAAACGCATAATAAACTCAGTCTTGATTCCAATATGTTAGGCTTTTGTTCAAAATAATATTAAAATCAAGCAAAAGCAGAAAAACTGTAAAGATCACTGTTGTAGGACTTTATCGCAGAAAGAATAACTTCTCAATTTAAATAAATAATTGGGTCATGTTGATCATGTCTGTTTTAAATAGACGTTTAATTTATATGTTCATGTGAGAGAATTATTAGAGAGCTGGGCTGCTGACTGGACCGTCGGACGGGGGGGAGCCTTACTGGGCAGGCGGGGGGAAGCACGGGGCCGCCGGTGTCCAGGCTACCGTCACCGGGTTGGGTTTCGTCCCTCCTTCCCCCGCTGGCTCCCTGTTCCCGTCCACCAGGGTTCCAGGACCAGCCTCGGAGCGGTTGGGGTGACCGGTGTGTTTCGACTATTTGCTGCACTGTAGTCCACCAAAATCCCATTTTGAAATTCCCCCTCTACATTTTTTTTAGGTATGAAAAGTAGGACATTTCCGGAAAAAAAGAGGACGTCTGATCACCCTACTAGGGTTGTCACGATACAAAACTTTTCAACGCGATACCGATACTAAGTAAAATATTCGATACTCGATACCCTTTTCGATACCACAAGAATAAAAACAAAGACTCTAAAATTCAACAGAAATATTTTCATTACTAAAAAAATACAAGAAATAAAAAAACAATAAGAATAATATTTTGAGGTTGTATGCTGTGCACAATATCAAGCAAGCTTGATAAAAAAAAACTTACAAAATTTAAATTAAGTGTTCCTTCCTTGGCTATGTTTTGCAGACATAACAAGGACACTAGCAAAATCAGTTAAACAAAAATAATTCTCAGCAGCTGCACCTGTTACAAAAAAAGTCTGAAACTGAAAAATGCAGAGAATTATTCAATTACACAGTGTTCAGAAAGTGCATTTTTCACTATTCTGCACTTTAGATGGCTGTATCGATACTTTTGAAAATGAATATTGTATCTGGATACAACGTTTCATTGTCAATACTTTTGACAACCCTACCATAATCAACAATTTGATGTTTCACTGAGTGCGTGCTTGTTGCTATGATGTGTCTTTGCTCAGCAGCTTCACCCATTGTACTGTATACCAACTAATCAGTGCAGAGCTGATCTTAATATTCATGTTCATACCATAAAAGGAAGAACACCTGTCGTTTCATTCTAGGGCTTTTAACCAGGCTTGCATTAGGGCTCATAGAACAGGCTCATTTTCAGCCCAAACAATGTTACACACCCTATTCAGAGACCAAATTCCCTATAATCATTCTATGACCCCTTTTAAGTTACTGCTGATTTGTGATGTTTGGACTGAAAAGTGTGCCGTGCACTTAAGAAACCCTGCAAGTTTCATTCTTTAGCAAAGAAAGACTCCATTTACTGTATCATGGGTTTATCATTGGAGGTTCACATAAAGCAAACCACTTACCAAAACACAACGAAGAACCCAAATACAAGAATCTTTTAAAAACTAGAAAAATAAAATAAAATCAAACTTTGGTTACATCATATAGGCACTTGAACTCATGCTTGACCTCAAAACACAGCATTGAGTGCTGAAAATTGATTCAAGGCATTTATGTACAGTACAGTAGGCAGTAAAGGTTATAGTACTCAATTCAACTTTTTCCTTTATTTTGTTGATTTCTAGATCGTTTCATTTAGTAGCATGTCTTAATACAATCGTCTTATTTTAATAACAGTACAGTTAGGGCTTGATGACAAAATGATAGGAATATTTATCTCAAAATAATCCTTCTGAAAAGACATGAGAAATCTTTGATAGAAACCATAAATATAGATAAGATGAATGATAATGAGAGCTCCTTTACACTGAAAGAGAGCCATGCATGAAATATATACAGTATATAGACACAAACAGTGATGTGAAAATATTATGGTAATGATGGGATTGTTTTTTTTCCCCCATATTAAACAGCCCCATATCCAGTATTTTTCTTTCTTATGTCTTGTTTTCTCAGTCTCATTCTTTGTTTTTTATATTTCTACCTTTGTGTGAATCTCAATGTTTTGTCTTCCCTTTCAATTTGCTGCTGATGCACATAAACTTCTCCTCTGAGGGACAATAAAGGATATTTCATTCTGTTCCTTACTTCTCGTGAACAGCCCATTTGCTTATATACGTCCCCTGTGTCTGACATAAGTTATTTCTGGCAAACAGAACAAACACACTATAGGTAGATGAAAATTGCCAAACAATTACCAAGTAAATCAATGACTTATTTGCAAAGCTGCAAGCTGCACCATTTTTTTCATACATTTATTAATTAAGCCGTTTCTATAAATGTCTTAAGGGAGCAGCTTTCATTACATCTAAATGCATCTAATCTCCAACTGATAATTGTAGAACATCTTACTGTATAGAGTAACAGCCTTTACCTTAAAGCTTTGAAGGAGTCTGCTGACGGCAGCAATCCCACAGACAGGTAAGCTTCCAGGGTTGGAACAGGTTCAGCAGCAGCTGTCTGTGAATCTGGATAAAATAAAAAAAATATGATGAGTGTTACATTTGTGAGCATCACTGACATAATGCTGAGCAGCTTGCAACTGATGCCACTAAGACTTTGAACACAGCCATATTTTATTTTCCATCAGAGAGATCCAAGTCCAGCAATGAATAAGAATGAAAATCTATGAAGATCTATCAACCCTTTTATCAGGGAGAATCGGTGAAGGGCCCGTTAACCTGATAATACCTGCCTAAAATTCAGAGGAAAAAGCATGTTTTGGAATGCAGAATGCATTTGCAATAAGTGAACAAAATCTCACGACAAATCCCACAGCTCAAACTTAGACAATTGTGATGATAGCATCTCAGCTCACAATCTGCTCTGGCAATCTGCTCCAAGAAAAATCTCTTCACCTTGCCAGAGCACAAACCTAAAAAAAAAATAATATATATATATATAAATGAAGACTCCTACACTAAGATGTAACCAATAATATCTCAACTCATAGAAAGCCAACATCAACTGCAAAAGTTATACATGGTGTTGCCAGAAATTCAGCTGAAAACTTAACACACACTTAGGTAGGTTGTTGCAAAGCTCCCCAAAACCATACATAGCAAAAAAAAAAGAGATGACTTTCTACATCCATTTATCTTGAGGCATAAAAATCCACCAGCATGACCGCACACTTAACATTTCAGAAATGAATCTGTATACTAAAGTCTGAGAGCCACATAGGCAAAAATGAATAGGGGGTAAGATGTAGATTTTTATTTAGGTATAGAAAACAAATGCAGGCATTATTTCAGTTGGAAATGAACAATCTGAACAATCCTTTGCTAAAGCCAAAAGAAAATTTGCAATGCAACAGCAGTTGTAATTACAGGCTAAGAAACTTTTGTGTGTACTTTAACTTCCTGAAGATAAAGATTTTTGGCTACAATCGCAGAGTTTCTGCAGATGTTGAAGTAAGAAATAGGGTGGGTTATATGGCTTTAATAAAAGAAGCATTTAAGTATTCTTAAATCTTCAGTCTTTGCCAAAGCAGAATATAAATGATTGCTAAATTCTCCAGCTGGCTGTCACTTTTGGGTAGTGGTTCAGTTAAGGTTACAGCAAAGCCAGTTCATCGGCTTTCTTTTTCCTCCTCCACTCTTGACTTCTCTCCTTCTTTATGCGAGGCCCAGAAAAGTTCCTGATAGAAAGCTGTTTATAAGTAATGCTTTATTCTGGGTAATTTTAACCATTAGGCATTAGGCCATTATTTTTTCAAAATCAACGCTTAAAAGTGTCTGTTTACCATTTATGGCATCATACAGTAGAAGCTCTGATAACAAAAACAAAGCAACATCTAAAGGCAGATAAGGCACTGTGCAAAACAACTGCATGTGCCACTTACACATTGCAGTATCTCTGAAGTATTTTCAGTCTCCAGACAGCAAATTGCCTTTAAATGCAACTAGATGGATTTAATAGTTAGTGCTTTATAGTACAGCTCACATGTTAATGTATTAAAGTCACACAAGTATCCAAAAGATAAGGACTATAACATTTCCAAAATACTGCAGGACAAGCTGACTATATTAGCCTGTATGAATTGTCTCTGTAAAGAGCCTTGAGATGACACTTGTTATCAATAGAATCCGTATAAATGAACTGAACTGAATAAAAAGGGCTAAAATTCAGGCAATAACAAAAATATTAAAAGTATCATGATAAGAATCCTTCAGAAAGCAGCGATCCAGATTAAACCTTACTGAAGGAGTAACAGAATAGGACCTGGCCTCTGTAATGTTGGACTGAATGCTGACTGCGTTTACCTGTTTGAATTAATACCGGCTTTAAACAACATTAAGCAAAAACTATTAAGGATTAATTTACTCTTTAAATTTTAGTGGCTCTTTTATTCAAGCTATAGAAACAACTGCTTTAACATTTTCAAACCGTGAAGCAGCCGATTGAACCTTTTTGTTGCCACGTTTCTTCCCTACTAGCAACACAGACATATACAGCCACTTAGAAGTATTTCCAGCTATGATAAACAATCAATAGCTATATTTATATTTGCAAAATTCCTTAATAAGAAACATTTTTTAGGGGCTGAAGAAAATAAAACAGAATATACAGTTTATATTTGCATGGGGGAAAAAAATCTAAATAGATGCACTTTAACATGTAAGAGGCTCTAGTTCTGACTGTGCTCTAAAAATTGAAGCAATAACAATGTGGAGGTGTGTTCTGAGAAATCTTGTTGCTCATGAACCTGCACCAGGTTCTGGGAACAGTTAGGTTTATATTGCCATCTCTGATTAGGCGACAAGTCAAGCAACACATGATGTTGCTGCGTTCCAGGGTGAGAGAACAGGAGGAAATCAACATTTTCTCCAAGTTTGTTTCACTTTTAAGAATAGCACTACTGCCCCTCCACACACATGCAGACAGGTCATTTTGCCCCAGTTAGAGAGACATGATGTTATCAAGTGTTTAGATAGATGATAACCAAGATAAACCATCCCTCTTGCTTGGAATATAATTTCATTCTGATTGAGCTGAATCCAATCAGACTCTTCAGCTCATTTAAATGACAGCATTTTTATTACAATCTGCCCATTTCTCTGACTTTTTTATGTGCAATTGAACATGCCTGCTGTGTGGATGAAGTACAGTACAGCCGGCAAGCTGCAAGTTGCAGGTCTGCTAAGCACTTAAGTGCAGACTGACTAGCTTAGCAGAAAGCCATACTAATTGAACAGCTGATTGTAACGAACCAAACACAGCTCAGGTATGAAATTAAAGTTGTCTTTTAGTAGATCTCTCCAAATGGCCTTTTAACAACAGATATTATGTCAAATCAATGTCATTCAGCCAGTAGCAGTCTGAGATATCAAAACAGGAAAGGTTAATTATGAGCAAGCCCTTTATCTGAAACACGAAAATACCTGCAATTTAATCTTTGAGAATTTGCAAAAGGTTTCATTTGGCAAAGTCTTTGGTTGCTCGTTTTCCAATCCAAAAAGCTTTGAAATAATCCTTAAATTAAGTGTAAATATTGTTTCAAACATTAAATGTAATTTCTGTTTCATTCAGAGAAGTAATGAAATGCTTGAGGTGAAGGGATGAGGAAGGAATGTGGAAACCTCAGTCATGAGGTTGGTTTTTACATCTGTTTAGTATATTTATGGAGCTTAGAGTCTCTCTAATGCCCATAGACAAAAGAAAACACTGTTTAAAGGCAGATTTAAGCTACAGTCGTCTTTTGTTGCACAAAGGAATCAGCAAACACATTTCCCACAAGTCCACATGTGATACCCATGTATATGCAAGATAACTCTTAGATTTACCTAAATTGAATAGCCAAACAAAATACAGCCTAATTATCATAAAATGCTTTGCAATATTGTTTTTCCTACATTGTTCTTTTACCCAAATAAAAATTTTGTGAATGCCAAAGACTATTAGATAGCAATTTTATCCACCACAACCACTAGATGTGGATTTTTGGGTATTGATTAACCAAACCTCTAAAATAGCTATAATTTTATGACAGTCTGGAGCAAGCTCAGTGCTGATATCGAAATGTTGATTAATCTGAGTTCTATAACTCAAATATGACATATTTGTACTTTAAGACAAAGCGCCTGGATCTCATTTCTTCATTTCACATACTGAACATCCTTAAACATGAGTTTATATGTTCAGAATTGAAATAAACATGCAATGGTTATATTTCTTAATGTCCTCTAGAAGATTTCTAAACTCAGAAAATGGGCTTAAACTTAATGTATACATTAATAAAAAGTAAGGTGTAGTAAAGCACAGAAGACACAGAGATCTAGGGAAAACAAGAAAAATTTGCATTATATCCACAACTAAGGATGCAATGCAAACTATGCTATAGGAATATTACTATTACACCAAAAAAAAAATGTTTGAAATCTTCTCACCTGCAGTCCATTGATATTAAATACATTTCCATTCTTTGCATTTTGATTTTCTAAGATCTGTTTCTGGAGAAAAGAATTTCTCACTCCCTACTCTGTCCAGGAAAATAACCCATATTCACTGAATACCTGGGATTTTTTCCAGCAATGCTAGTCATAATAACAAAGATCAAAATAACTTACAAGACTCTAAATAGTTACTTGATAAGTCCCATTTTAATCCCTTTAAACTGTGCTAATGGGATGATGGATGTGATAGTCTATGGCCAGCCTGGGCTTGTATTTAAACAAGCAATAAATCCTCCAGAGGAACTTGGGAGTTCGGCCTCCTCTGTCTCCCACCAAATGACAAACAGACCCCACTCATGCCCTCTCTCCACTCAGCTGTCTGTTAAGCGAAAACATGTGGTCTGGTATCTTGTTTCAGGCAAAGTGAAAACACACGCCGGCTGAGGTATACAGAGGAGCAGAGAAGTCAAACAAGTTGTGACCAGGAGCGTTTCCTCTTTCTTTGTGCCAAATTCACTTACTCAACATCTCAACGGGGGGTAAGGAAAAGAAATTTGACCCCCCTCCCCTGGTACAGACTGCAGAAAAATCAATCAGTATTAAGGTCATGCCACAAGCCTTAACACAAGACCTCTGACCCATGAGGAGATCTCCTTAGAGGGAGGGACAGGGATTTGTCTGTCGTCCCGTGTCTGCTCCGTGTCGGACACCAGCAATGTTCTTGTGTTGAGGGGAGGAGCGCAGCCTGACCCCGTCCACCTACCACACAATAAATCCAGCAGAAGGGTTCAAGGTGGCCTGACCTGAGGTCGACCTCGTCTCTGGAAACAGGCTACAAGTTCCAGCTGAGACTTTCCTTCCCGCCGTTTCTTTCCCAGCTCAAGGGAAAGGAGGAGGATAGGCAGAGTTTTATGGTCAATGCCAGACTGCAAATGAATACATTTATTCACTCAAGTTTCAATTTACATCCAAGCTGTGTGGAAGACTTCTTTCCATCATTGAAATGGATGGGAGGGGGGGCAGAATTAGCATAGCATAATTACACTGGGGATATCCAGGCTCCAAGGAGCAAGACATAACCTGTAATTTGCCATTGTGTTCCCTATGCAATTGACACTTATTCTGTGACACAGGAGATGAATGTTGGAATCCAGGCTGTTAGTTTAACCAATGGTGCATTCAGAATGATAATAACCAGGGTCTTAAACATGTTCCATCTGAAGAGCAGTCTTGCAATAGCTCTTCGCCATTCTCACCAGCCCTCTTTGGGGTCTAATCGCGCTAATCCAAGAAAGAGGATGAAAGAAAAACAAATTTCAGTGAAAGAGGATATTCAACGAATAGCAGGGACCTCTGAAACAGTGAGGACACAAAGAGGGCATTTTCAACCAGCTGTGTCTGAGCAAAGCAGGGTGACAAATGGACACAGACATTACCCTGGCGGCTTAATTAAAAGAACATAGCCTAATTAAAAAGATCTTCCTGTTGAATAGCTCGCCTCAGTTCAGTAAGTGACCTGTGTCTCCTGCACATGTCAGGCACAGACTAGTTAGTCTGTTTCTACTTTTACTCATTTCATTTTCACATCAGAGGGGTTGAAGTGGAAAACATTAGTGTGGAGGACGTTGGAGGAACCCAGCAGAGCATTGTAGGGATGCTGTTAAACATTTACAGACAGATTATTTCTTTCAAACAGTCGCTAGCATTTGTAGAACAGAGCTGATTGAACACCAGCTAAACTGAACAAATCTCTGCTTTTAAATAATTTCTACAGCTGATATGTCAAAACTGTTCCAGTCAGAGGCCTCATTGAAAACCAGTGCCATTGATAGGTAAAACCAATTCAGTTTATTTCATAGTTACACAAACAAACATAGATCATCATTATAAAAACAATCTGATGGCTTTTTTTAGTGGTTTAGGCTAAGGCCATTTCAAAGCACCATCTCCAGAAGGACACATAAATTAACCTTTAAATGATGAACAACAAATACAATATAATATAGTTGCCTTCAAATGCACTAAGAAAAAAAACTAAAAACATCAACACGCCACACACTGCAGCATTGTCACTTGAGTTTCATTAGTATTTCTATTGTATCCTACTTAACTCACTCAATAATGTCTCTTTGGACACCGCAAACTCTTCCAGCCATTTCTCCTTTTTTTGGGCAGCGGCTGACATTTTGTCCCAGCCAGAACAAGCCTGTTTCAAAAAGTCTGTTTCAGCACTGCATCACCGGTACATGTTTTTATTATTTATTTCCAAACTTAGATCTGAATCAATATGGACAGCTACATTCTTATATGAACATTAATAGACAACCATTTTATTTAATGCAGTTTGTCGAATGAGCCTGCTAATCATGGCATGCTCGCTGTTCACTGGTAATGATCGGCTAATAATTTGTCTCCCCCCACATAGTTTATTAAAATTAACTTTTCTTTATGTTTATTCTATAAACTGGATATGTTCTGAAATAAGCTTCTTGCTTATTACATAATATTCAATCAGCTGGTCTCTCCAATATAGACCCGCTCAACTAACATAGGCAAATGCAGGCAAGATGCAGACGGTTAAATATTTTGATATATTCTCTCTACTTTTCTCTCCTGTTTGATTATCGTTGTTCCAAACTGTGTTCAATAGCACAATTTGCGCTGCTGCCTGGATCAGTTTTACTTGAACACATTTAATGAAGTGAATATCTGAATCAATCATCTTTAAACCCGATACTGGTATCTTTATCGGTGCAACACTAATTTAAACAATGCTAATTCTTGCATACAGTTCATTTATAATGGCCATTTTAAAGTCACAGTCTCCAGCAATGAATTTTATCTTAGCAGTAGAAGGCAATTTTTTAATATTATTACATTTAGTTAGATTAAATTTGTTCTTATTTTTTTATTTAGCCTTTGATATTTACAAAACTAAATCAACCAGACATAAATGCAACAGAACAGGATTTCTAACAGCCACCGATCTTTATGTTTAAACAGAAACCTTTACCATCATATTTTATGTAATGGGAAACTTTATGATAGAGTTAGGAAGGACCTGGTTTAAATCTGAATACCCTGCAGAATGTGTGACAGAGAAAGAGAAATTCAGCTGTATATGCTTCCAATAATACCTCTAAACTCAGCCTTATACTGTGTATGTGTGTGTATGTATATCTAAATCTTTAAAATGTGTGCCACACAGTGCACAATGTGGACAATCCCGCGGCTCTTGGAACATAGAGTGCACTCTGCCAGCTAAAATACAGCTCTAAGAGTGGATCTCTACATCCTATTCCACACTGAAAATTAGATCGGTCAGAGATCACAGTGAACTGTGAACAGTAATGGTGCTTTTCAGATATCAGTCATGCCTGCAGAACAAAATTCTGTATTAAGAAAAATGACAGAGCAACAAAGTGAGCTTTTAAGAATTTATTTTAAAGATTACACCAGTACAGAATGTTCTAGACTTTGGGTTAAATTGTGAGACCATGATAAATAAATTGTCTTAATAAAAAGAAGAAGAAAAAAAGGAAGTTCTAAGAGTTTTGAGAGACCAGAGGCCTCATAAGATATTTTAAGCACAACTCAGGATGTCCAAAAATTAACAATGTTTGAAATGTGCAACCCAAACTTAAAAATTATAAAGTACGAAAACGTACCTACATACACTTATGACTTGATTCAGTTTTATTAAACTCATGAAGCATTGAATGTGATGTTATTTTAAAGGGTTTGGCCTTTTAGAAGTTAAATCTTTACTGAATAACGTTTAGCCTCCAACTAAAAATAATGTAACACATCTGAAAAAATAACGGGAACTACTACAGTCGGAAGCAAACGAAATATTCTTCTATTTTGATCCAAAGTATCCGTCTGTGGGGGAGGAACCATAAAAAAGAAGCAGATTTGATGAGTCTCAGAGTGAACAAGCTATAGAAAATCACATGTCCATAAACAGCTATGTAAAAGTGTGCGTAATTGTGGAAGACTGGCAGAGGGGTTGTGTGTTCAGAGATCTTACTGACCTGCTGGTACTTGAGGATGCATGGTACAAAAACTGATTTAGATTGACCAGCATCACAGAGAGAAACCAGCAGAAACAATGATTTATTGGTGCAACTTCTTAAAATGCCAAACTCTATGCTTTTCGGGAGCCAGTGCAGTATTTAACAGACATCCCAGAGCTGTCCCATACCAGTAAGATGGGAGAGCCTCTTCCATATGTTCTTCAGCTACTGTATATAACACAGATAATATATTTTAAAAGGTTATCAGAGAATGAGAGGCAGTGGGCAGGATTAACCTTGACTTGGCTCCAGTCTGGGGCAGCTCCTACTATGCTTGACCTCAGAAGTCTTTCTCATGAGCTTAGTAGATAAAATTCAGACCAACAAATAGATATAGAGGCTGGAATTACTCACTCATGGTGGTTTCAATAAAATGTAACATGCTTTCTAAGGTAAATCTGTTTTTTGTTTTCTTTAGCAACAATATTGAGTTTAGAGTTAGAAATGGTAGAAGTTATCTTGCATATAATTTCCCTTCTGGATTAATAACGTATTTCTTAATTGAATCATATTGCTCAATGCGAAGATAGATCCGGATCATATCGAGCAGTAAGCTTCCAGGGTGCTACTGGCACAAAAGGTGTCAAAATAAATCCTAAAACATACAGCTAAAAAAAGGGAATCTGAAAACCCAATAAAAAGTCATCTTTGCAGCTAAAAACAATAGATGTAAAACTAGGATTTTCAATATTCTGTATCATTTTAAATACATTTCTCTGAAAATGCGAAATGTTATTTTTACATCAATATTCTGCAGAAAACCTTTTAAAAAATTGCCTCTAAACTATAAGCCTTTGTGAACTAAGTCTTTAAACTGGACTCTGTGACATTTCATTCTCCAGGTACCTGAAGCTACAGGCCCACACTAACGCACAGGGTATGGCTGGAGGGCTACTGTCAGCCTCAGACTTGGTCTGAGTGTGAATGTGTGTTTGCACCCTTCTTCTTGTCACATTCTCCTGTCATTCACCTGTGACTTTAAAGCAATAGTGTGGTCTTGGTTTTGTTTATATACAGAGGGTATTCATGCTGTCAATCACCACAAACTGCCCCTCAGGGACAGATTAAGTAAAGGGGGAGAATGTAGGAGGCTATAAGGAGGGAAAGATCAAAAAGAAGAAAAGTAGCTCCATGCACTGGAAAATGTAGTCATCTTTTATGATTAAACTGATTTTTTTTCGGTTAATGCATCTTCTCTGTATGAAAATCAATCCATCCTCAAGGTAAATGAGTAAATGATCATGTTTTGTTGCTTTAAATGCCCTCCATATTACTGCAGGAACACACAGATACACATTTTAAATAATGTATTTTCTCTTTAAATCAGTTCAAATCTTTCTGGAATCACACTTTAACTACAATTCAATTCTATGTAAAACTGAGCGATGTGATTGTCAGCTGCAATTGAACCTCAGCTGACACAGTTTCTCATTGCCTACAGACACATCCATTCAGTCCAGTCAAATATCCAGTCATTATTGGTAGTCTCGCTTTCTTATTGTGATCTTGGTATGACAAACTCTCTTAATTAGTCTATGCAAAGCAACATTTTAGAGGATCACGTTATGCGTGGCTTTAATAAACATGGAGTGGAGGTTGCAAACTAGCAGTGACCACACAGCAAAGGTTTCCAAGAGGGTGTTGTAATCAGGAAAGTTACAATATATCTTTCATTTCAACTATTAGTGATGTTATATTCTGTCAGGAAATTTAGAGAAAGAAGCAGCTTAAGGAAAAATATGGGAAGATGTGGACAGTGGAAACAGCTGATCAGTAATATGAGCTTCAGAACGATTAATGGAAAGACAGATAAAAAGATATTTCTTGCTAAAATTAAGGCTCCAACATTATCACAATGCATTTTAAGTTGGAATGACAAAGCTAGCTTTTTAAAGCCCATCATTGAGTGAAGAATGTTGGTACCTTGAAGCAGGCATTGCCCGGTTTCTAGTTTCAAGGTAGACCAAGGTTTTACAAACTCAAGGCTTCATGTTCACCAATACTTTGGGTTAAATCCATCCTTCTGATTATATACCAGGACAAAAGGTCCATACAGCATAGAGTATTAGAGTTGTACTAGTTTTTAAGTCCAGATTAAAGACATTTTTTTTAAACTGGCTTTTAATACTTAGGACACATTGTTTTATGCCTATGATTTTAGTTTTTTTTTTTGCAATATTTTTATATTTCTGTGAAGCACTTTGGTCTTCCTGGTGCTGTTGTAAATTGCTATATAAATAAACTTTGATTTGATTTATACTATGGTCTTTACATGTTGCAAAAAGGAATTAAAAAAGAAAAGTTTTTCTTCCTGGTAAAATACAAACATTTGAGGTATTGTCAAGCCAACTAAAGTTTAAAACATTGCAAAATCTTTAATGTAAGCAGCTTGTTTTCCATTGAAGTGCTTTTTCAAAATTGTTCTTGTTTCCTTTCCTCATTGCTGAGCAGTTCAAAAACTCTCCTGGTGCAATATGAAGAGCTAATTTTAACCGACTTCAAGAAAGCAATCTCCCCCACACACACACACACGTCCACGCGCATAGCTGCAGGGGTGAGTCAACACTTGGTTAATAAACCAACACACACACATATTATGGGAATAGGGAGAGTTCAGGGTACCAGGGAAGAGAAGGAGGCGGGAGGGTGGGGGATGTTTTACTCGCTTTGGACCATTGCCCAGTTTGGATTCATATGACATTAACAGAACCCCCAACCCTCCCGCTCCCGATAACCCCACTAAAGACAGCTTTAAAAATAGCCCTAGTTTGATGGAAACCAGCCTGCAGTTCTGAGAAATGGAGGAAAATGGACACGCCATGTGTAGGCGAGTAGACTTATCTCAGACGGTGTCCAAGCCAAGTATTCGCCGCGCATATGGTGACCACTGAAATGTACAACAATAATAGCGTGCGAGCTGATGTGCCAAGTCCAAACAAAACAACCCCCAAAAAAAGCCCAGCTTAAAACCAAATGCACTGACAGGTAAAACACTTCTTACACAGATTATTTTTATTTTCTAAATTTAACAAGTTCTAAGAAAGACGAAAAAAGGTAGCTCTTAGTAAAATAAAAACATTAATTCCGATAAAAGAAAGACAAGAGTTCGAAATTCTGTCTGAGTTTTCTGAGTAAGGTGGCAGGCATTTGGCCAAAATTTAAATTTTACTGTTAATAGGTACTTTACTTGTACTGCATTTTACAGTACAAGTAAAGTACACGTCTCATGCTACAGCCCTTAGAGAACAGCCTGCTTAATTTTCTAAACTCTCCAGGGGGAGGGTGGGGGGTCTGCACACTTAAATTAAAGATATTTATACCTCCCAGTTAAATGTTTGGGCAGCAGGGGTGGATATAAATGGATCTTACCAGGTGAACCAAGCAGCTTTGAATAAATATGACAAAATAAAAGAAGTGCTTATCTAAGGTTTTTAATTTCCTGCTTCATTTCACCTTTCAGGGCTGTAAAAATTCCCATTTTGCAATAACCAACAATAATACATGACCACACCTCAGAATTACTTTTATAGTAACAAATCAGCAGACCTGTCCTGATTTGCATAATAAACCTTAATGCTTTAGAGAAGCCAGGAAAGAGAAAACTAAGCGAAAAAATAGATAAGACCATTTAGCAGTGTCACTGTAGGAAACTGTTTTCACCCTGTCCTGTTTTATCAATAACTTCCAAATAAACAGGCTATTTTCTTAGACCTTAGTTTACAGATAAGCTTTTCCACCAGTAGAAACTGGCTTATTTGTGAGCTAAATGTTTCAAAAAGCTTTGCCCTCACTGCAGTTACCAGTAATTAAAAGGTACCTAAAAGTACAATAATTGCTTGATTAAAGAGTAACTTTAGCATAAAACTTTCCTCAATAAAACCTTGAATCTAATATAACTTTTCAAATGAATACATTAAATGTTAATAATCTGATTGGGATCTTATTCACTTCTTAAACTGATAATCAAGGTTTTCTTTTAATCAAGGACTTTGTGTTTTGTTGCTAATCAGAGGGTAGAAATTCAGGATAAATAACAAAAATATATAAAATTAAATCAACCTTTTTTTTTTTTTTTCCTTAAATTCAAAGATTATCCTTTAAACTGTTTTGTGTCATCTCCTGAATAAAACCAAAGCAGACAGCATTAATCACAGGAAGAGTAGGAAAGTATTGCCTTTTGCAGCTGTTTGTCAAATACACATCACCGAGTTTATGTCATAAACTTGATGAAAGAAGGCAGGAGCTCTAATTTTATTTTTCATTATTTCCTGATTGGTGTATTTGTTGCTCCTGGATCCAAAGAGCAGTTTCTAGACAAAACATTACCAAAAATTCCTGCTTTTACAGAACCTTTTGAAAAAAAAAAAAAAAAAATTTTTCTTATCTAAAAGCTGCACAAAGCAGCAGCTCAAACATGCTCCAGCTTCTTAGTTCAAAACTAAAATGTAACAGTCTGTTTGCAAAATTTTAATTTTTAATTAGATTTGAGAGCAAAAACATCAAACATTTGGATACTTTTTACAGAACATTAATCAGGCATTCCCTGGTCAATATTTCTGTTTTAATGTTACAATACTGATAGTTTACAACCTTCTAAAAAGCTATTTAATTCATACCAAGTTGTCTCAACTCATTTCATGTGTACTCTTTACTGGGTTTAATCTCATTACTGCATTTCATTTTATTATTACAATACAGAATATTTTATTTGCAAAAATCTTTGGTCATCCTTGATGTTTTCACATGAATTTAGATAAACACTGTATGACCTTGTCTTGACATTGAAACCCATTTGTGTAAACTTATTTTTATTGCACAAATACAAGAAAAAAAAATCTTATTGGTTGCGTCATAGGGAAAGAAGTTTTACTGAAGCGGTGCATGTTAAATTTCACTGAATCTAATAGAAATACAATTTTTTATACGAAATTTTACGTTACCATTTAATTTAATGGTAGCCAAATATTCAGTAAAGCCCAGTTGGATTGTTTCTGCTTTACAACTTAACCACACACCAAAGCAAAACAGAAGGAACTTTACGCTATCACTAAATTACTGTATAGAAACATTCAGGCTTCTCATGCAACTACTGAGCAGAAAGAAAGATGGTACGCATTTTTCAAAAACAACAAGGTATGTATGACTTTCTGCATTTACAGAAACTGAATGACTCATCTTAAATGTTATTACACTAAATGTAAATATCACATAGAGGAGGAAAAAATAAAACAGAGCAGCTGCTTACGCCATTGAGCCATTTCAGAACTCTGATCAGCATGAGATGCAAAGACGCACTGGTGTTTGTGAGGGTTCAAAGTGTTTAAAACATTCTACTCTCCAATTTCTTGAAACAGCATTTATTATTTCCAAGATATATTATTGTTAAATCCATCCATCCATCAATTCATCCATCCACTATTGACTTCTATTTTGAATTAAAAAAGAAAAATAACACAAAATATTCCTTGAATGAAATGAACCAAAAAAGTACCAAACTATGACTATGAAACCAAAGTTCTTACCGAAATGTGATTTTCATCATTTAGGATCAATATCAGATTGACTGGTGCATCACCGACTATATTCAACAAGTTCAAATGCATAGTGACAAGCAGTAATAATGTAAAGGTTCGTACACAGAACCTATCTTAGACACAAATAAAGAAAACAAACAGCTTGGCTAAATGTTCATTCGGAGAGAATGCACCAAATTAAAGAAGGTGGTAAAAGGCTGCCGGTGTCTGCTAGGTTCTGTTAGATAGATGACCTGTGGCACTAAGATGGATGGCTACATTTCCTCCAAATGCAACAGCAGTTTGTTTGGGGGGAGAGGGGTAGGAGAGTAACTGGGTTGTTAGTACAAAGTTGTGATAGCCACAGTCGCTGAACTGGCAATGAAAATAACTTCACTAAGAGAAAAGAAAACTTCATAAATTGAAAATCCAAGAAAAGGATGGTTACTGTGCCGCCCACGCCGTTTGATTGAGAGCCAATCTCAGTGAAACGAAGCGCAGAAAAACACTCAGCAATAAGGATGGAAATGAGCGCTAAAAAAAGCATGATGCACTGAAACCAATATGCTGTGAAAAAAGTTGTATGTAATATAATTTCCTTCATACAGTGCTGCTTACATAAAAGACAAATACACACATTAGACAAATAAGATGAAAAGCATGGAAAACAAAAGGCAAAAGACAGAAAACAACTGAAGCAATTACAGCCTCTAATGGTCATTAAGAAAGTCATTAAAAACATTTACAATGCCTTTTAGGTTATTTCACCTTTAAATGGTTTACATGTCATCTCATTTTTTTGGGGGGGTCTATTATCTAAAATGCAAGTGAAACACAAGGAAACATTTCAGTGTTATGTGAAAAAAATCTCCAGGAGCACAAATGTATTGACAAGAAAGATTAAACGGCATTTAGATGGAAGTCAAGTCTGCTTTTTCTTTGTTAATTTTGTTTTAGGAAAACAGGCTCTGGTATGCAGCGAAAAATCCAACGACGGAAACCTACCAAAAAGCACAGATGGCCTCTAATAATGCAAAGATGCAAAATGAATTTACTTAAATACCTAAAATTATTTTAAAAAAAAATGTCAGGTTTCCCTCAGCTGAACGGGAAACGCAGCTGTGAATTTATCATTAGTCTGAGCACTCTATAAATGCCATTCCTTGGTGCAGCTAAATGGAATAACAGTAATTTAACATGTGAGACTGTGACTAACCTTAATAAAGAACAAATGGGCTGTTTGTATGCAACCAGGTTGCAATAGATAAGGAAGGATTTAGTGGCTATAAAAGGATTGCTTCAATGCTACCTAGTGGGCAGACTGTGCATCTTCCATGTCGCATGACTGAATACATATAGAATGGTTCAACCTCTCTCTAATAAGGAGTGTTGGCTTGAGGAGTTGAAGACTAAAACATAAGTAACCAAGTTTTACTCAAACTCAAGGCTTGTTCTTTCAAAACACAATATGTCTGAACATTACTGAGACACAGGAGAAAACATTAAAATCACCCTACAGTTTAGTTATAAATATTATGCTTCTAGCAGCAAGTAGACCCCCTTGACAAGAGAAATATAAATCATGGGGAATCTACTGATTTTGTATAATTTGGGTTGTGTGCTCCCTCTGATTGTTGGAGTCCATCCACTGTTCTCCATGAAGCACATAACCAAACATCCATGAAGTGTCCCTGCTCCCAGCCTGTGGCCTTAGTGGGTTGGCAGCCAAAACCCGAGCCCATGTTTGACAAGGGGTTAATGTTTCAGAAGAAGTCTGGCGAAACCACAAAAAGACAGTCAGTCTGGATGGACAGACCGAGGGCTGTCACTTGTCCATTTTGTGGTCCGTCCTGCCTCTTTTTCTATCTCACCTCTCCAGCCTTTGGTTGAACTCTGAAGTTCTCCTCCCATAATTTACACGCTCATCAGCCTTACTGTAATTTCCAGTGTATGATAAACCCACACCAGGACCACAGGAGGGATAGTGCTGCACGCCTGTTTTTGGAATCAAATGTAATTACAATTCTGCAAAAGCTTCAAATTGCACCATTGGGAAGGATGACTGCAGTCTGCACCAATAACAGGAAAGCAGATGCAACAAAACTGCCACCATCTATTACATCTGGGCCAAAGGCAATCTATAAAATCACTTGCAAAATAAGGTACACTAATATACCAGGGAGATTCACAGCACCAACTCAGCAAAATGAAAAACTTATGTCTAAGGTAAAGATGATGAGAAGCTGGGGGGGACGAAATCTACATGAAGTAACAGCAATGATTGAAAAGCCACATGCCATGCTGCATAAGGCATGAGGCTATGCATTTGTTACACCTAATGCAACATGTTAATGTGATTTTTCACCAGCTGTGGCCTTAACAGGGCCAGGCCTCGAGGCCAAGGCCCAGTGGTCTCAGCAGATAGCCCGAACTGGCCTGTGCTGTGTAAGGCTGGGATTATGGATGGCAGGGAGCTTGCAGGGCTGACAGGTAATAATTCACTCCCCAGGGGTCCCACACCCTTCGCTGGTTACAACACAACCAGACAGCAAAGGGTTGAGATGCTGAAAGGGGAAAAAAATAAAAAATAAAAACCTTGAATTGCACATCCCCATAACCCACCTACCTCCTCTTTCCTCCCATGCCCTTCAAGAGGCAAGACTCTCCCTGGCAGCACAGTTGCCACGGGTAACCAGCCATTATCAAAATGAAATATGAGGTGCCACAGACCAGTGCCGCTCTCAGGTGCAGGGCCAAACAGAGTCCCATATGTTGTAAATGAGTCAGTGGGGTGGGGGGGTTGACTTAACTGTTGCTTCCTGAAGCACGGCATTGCTCGACCCATTCTTTGACATCAACAGTAGCGGAAGGTGCTCTGCGATATGAGACACTTCAGACAAATAACTGTTGTTAAGGTGGCACGACAACAGCCTAAAATCTATCATCTAAAGCCTTCAAGTTCCTTTTAAGCACAGAACTGGGGGGGCGGGGGGGATGCAGCTATTCAGCAACTTCAAGAGCACCTGAAGAGAAAATGTGACTTGTTTTCATCTATCCAACTAAAATATAGCTTTTCTTCTTCTTTTCGAATGTTCAAAGCGGCAAAATATGTGTGAGTGTTCCTTTTATATCCATAGATACGGTGGGTGAACACTTCATCTTGACAATGAAAATAGTCAAAGTGAATGTCCCCATAGGGCCAGAGCTCTCAGCCTCTGGTTAGAAGCCTATTTCAACCATCATTACCCTGAGGACCATTAGGAGGATGCCATCCGCACATATAGGGTCCGTCATTTCAAACTAAAAGCAAAACGATAAAATGGAAATCGGAAATAAAATTACACACTGGGCTAAATGCACCATTAACCATGCTAACTAAGCGACAAACCTATCAGGGCTCGGGGAATGAGAAGTAGATGAAGAGAAAGCAATTCTGAGCAGTGATGAGAAATGAATGCAATGCTGGGTACTTGGCACCTTCTCACATTTACGAGCAACTCATTTGTCAGCAGAAAGATATTTTCCCTAATGATTATGTATATGAGCAAAGGAGAAACAAACAGGGCTGCCGAATACGGAGCATTGACGACCACCACAAACGAGGGCTGAATGTAGATGGGTCTGCACTATTCATAGTGCGAGTGGGAGCACAGACAGACCTGCTGGTTGGGAATCAGGCTACACAGGAGCATCCCACTCGCCCTGCACAGAAGCAGCACTCCTACTTGTCAGCACACCAGCAACATGTCAAATAGAATAACCTGAAACCACACTGCAATACTCTGGGAGCAGCAAAGAGTGCAAAGTCATTGTACAAGTGTGGTAAGAAAACCGCAAGCCAGGAGTGCCACCACCCCCCTCCCCATCCTGCAATGTCACTGCAGCAGCTGAGGATGGGGACAAAGCTAAACCAAAAGAAAGTCACAAGCTCTGACCACATGGACACCACTTAAACATCTGACCAGATAATCAAAACAAAAGAGCATTTGGAAACTAAATGTTGCAGCTCAATCAAAACAAAGTTTAAAGTATTTTTTTGTGTGTGTGCAAAATGCTTGGGAAAGTTTTGCAAGCTGTTGGGTCAATAGAATGCAAATTTTACCCAAAAAAGTAGAGATGAGGTTTTTCCTCTTTGTGCAAGAGCGAGATGTATTTACTGTTGAACTGTTTCAGCCTCAGCTGAATCAAGAAACCCACTGAGGGAGATGAGGCACCTAATGCACAACAGGCTGAGACAAATCAGAGAGCTGTGTGTCTGCAGAGAGCAACTGCAAAGCATCTATTCCAAGACAAATAACCACCAGCGGCTTTTGTAAGTGTTGGTAACAGATGCATATAGGTGTTAAAAAATATTTCAAATCTCTGTTTGCATTTTAGTGAGATCCAGCACAGTCTGCAGTTAAACTCTGCGTGCAGAAGCAGAAACCTGTTAGATTAGAACAATGAGCTCATCGCTTCCCTCCAGAGATCCTGACATCGAGACTAAACCGCAGCTGGAATTCGCATGATTTAAGATGCAAAATGTAGGCAAGGTGGGAGAGAAAGGTTCACTTTCAATGCAACATAGAAGAGTTACGCAATGAGCGCGTTCTGCGAGACTGAGATGTTTACCTCACCTTTTTCACTGCGCTCTGTGTTTTGCACAAGTTAACAAATCTTTGTCCTGAAAATAAACGTTTCTGATAAAGCAGTGTTAGATGCAAAAGAGAACGCATGATTGCAATAACTGGTGAAGAGTTCTTATATTATATGACAGACTAGGAGTGAAAAAACATTAATGTAGGCACTGAAAAAACTAATTTCTAACAACAACAAAAATAAAATAAAAATTGAAAAGACTGCAAATGTCTGTCAGATAACAGCTGATAAAGCTTGCAGAAAGTCTGCAATTGAGCCTGGGCGCAACAGGATGACTGGAGAGCATGGAAAATAACATCTATTAATAATAATAATAATAACATTAAAAATATATATCCTTAAATTGGGCAGAGTTTAAAGATAAAGAATGGTATTTGATTATCTGCAGGTAACGCTCCCAGCATGCTGTTGTAGGATCCACTGTGTGCAAAGTTAGAGCATCTTCAGTCTTAATGAGCAAAGTCAGCACAGCTGAGGCAGATTCGCTCCGTCCGCAACTAGAAAGCCAGGCAGCCCTTACCTTATTATTTCCACGATACTTCCACTGTATGTTGTAGTCTTTCTATAAGGTCGGAGAAAAAAAGAGCAAGTCACAATAAAGAAAAAAAAAAAGAGGACTTGTTATTGTAGAAGCTGGTTGTTTTCGGAAAACAGTTAGTACTCCCAGAGCGCAAGCATAGAGAAAAGGCGCCCCACACCGCTGTGACAGGACTGGAGCCAGTCCGACTGGAAATCACAACACTTCAGCAGCCGCAAGGCCACGCCCCCTCACTTCACGCTGACAAGAGTTCCAGCCAATCACAATGTGTCCTTAAATAACCTCTTCGCTGCGATTGGCTGGAAGGATTGAAAATTGAGGAATAGCTTCGCCCGGTGCTGTTCACTTTTCTTCCAGATGTTGAGCGCCTGAACGTCAATAACTGTAAACCCGAGAAGCCAATCAGCGCGTGGCGCAGGGTATACAAACTCAGTCTGACCTCTTAAAAAAAGGAAAGGATCTTTGTAAAGCATTATTTAAAAAAAAAAATGGTTTCTTTTAAATCATTATGACATAGAAGTACATTTAAAAACACCATATGAAGAAAAAAAATCTAACATTACTTCGAAAAGTAAACATATATGTTGGAAATTGAAATATTCCAGGTTACTCAGTGTCAAAGAAAATTACAATGTCACATAAGATCATTAAAAATAATATTGCAAACAAAAAATTAAGGGCTCCGAATAAATGTGTTAATAGATATGTAAAAAGTAATATATACATGTACTTTGTAATTGGTAAGGCCTCTTTTTGCAATAATTACTGCATAAAGGCCCGTGTTTTTCATGTGGGACAGAAATAACAATAATATAAAAAAAAAAGGTGTCCTCAAATAAGATCAATAAAAATAATATTGCAAACAAAAAACTAATTAAGGGCTCTGGATAAATGTGTTAATATATGTACTTTGTAATTGGTAAGACCTCTTTTTGCATTAATTAGTGCATCAATGTGGTGTGGGATGGAGGGAGTCAGTCTATGGGACTGCTAAGGCGTTATGGAGGGTCAGGATGCTCAGCTTTCGGGTCACCTGCATTGTTGGGTCTGGTTTCTCTTATCCTTCTATTAAAAGAAATGAAAAACTAATATGTACATTCTTTTGGTGGTGAAGAAAGTTAATGAGAGACCTATATACAGAGGCGGTTCAAGAAAACATTTACCGGGGGGCCGGGGGAGGCCCGTGTTTCTTCATGTGACACAGAAAAAAGAATAATAATATTAAAAAAGGAGAATTGTTTAGAATGTTAAGTCAGCCACAAAGCCAAGGTTGCAGAACCCCTGACCTAATGGATGAAAACTGTGACCTCTATTATTAGGACTGAAGCATAAACTGACTGTAATTGCTAATTAACTGTTAAAGCACAAAATATTAAATTGTCAAAGGGACAAATTAGAGGTGGTCTATTCTGTCAGTGCAAGTCATCGTAAGAAATTGATTTTGTATTACACAGCAACAACCAGAGGTGGGTAGAGTACTTAAGTAAAAGTAAAAAGTAGTCATCTAAGAAATTAATCAAGTAAAAATAATATAGTTTGGTCAACAGGCTACTGAATAATGTTTGGATAGTAACATCCTATTAAATGTTTAGAAATTATGCAGGCAGACAGACTTTATGCTCAAGTTCAGGTATTTTATGGATTAAACTGTATAAAGAATATGAATATGTGTTAGGAATGTGAAAGAAAAACATTGCAGAACAAATACTTGTAAAAAGATATTTTTCTTTCCCCAAAAAACTTAAAAAAAAAAAAACAATCCTTAACGTGAGATTTGTTTATACAGTATGTTAGGACAGGGTAAATAACTTTCACTAACAATGTCTTCTCTTTACTGTATATTCATCTTATCTTGGAATAGTTTAAATCTTCAAAGAGGACAGAATAGTTACAAATTTTACTCAAACAGGAGTAGCGATACTTTACAAAAAAATTATGCAAATAAATGTAAGAAGTGCAGCACGGTAAAACTACTCATCAAAGTAACATTTTTATAAAAATATGTTACCCAAGTAGATGTAACTGAGTAAGTGTAACTAGTTACTACCCACCTCTGGCAACAACTGATCTAAGTAAGTCAAGATTTCCTAAAACAAGTGCATTTGACTTAAATTCCATCAGGTAAATAAGATGATCAGCAGAAAGAATGAGTATTTCTACATTTATAACAACATATAGTAGCTAGATGTAATGTACTAGATAAAATAATAGAGTTGATTCTTTTTATTTTAAACATAAATCATCTTATTCTGATAGAAAATTCTCCTACCTAAATAAAGGAAATACTATACTTAATATAAAAAAAAAAACTGACCTACTTAGACTTAAAAATTTGCAGTGATTGTTTTCAGTGTAGGGGCCACAACAGTGGCCAGGACCTGTTGGTCCCTGTATAGAACCAGCCATGGACACATGTGGTAACAGAAACCCCTCAGAGTTTTATTCAGATAAGGCAAATACCTTTATCCATAGATCTTTGCTTATATATTAGATGTCAACATGTTACAGATATGATATCAACATAAAATAAAAAAGCACTCAGATAATGCAGACTTCCGCCAAGCAGCACATGTTGCCCCATATTGCATTACACCTATAACTAAAACTCGCACATGATCTGGGTCATTTCTACATTTCCTTTAAATTTTCCTTGGCATTAGGTGCACTTTGGCATGGTTTTAGAGTGTCTTTTCTAAATGGGGAAGATCAACAAGTTCTTTTTCTACTTTGCAATAAAAGACGAAAACAGACAAAGTCACATTTAGAAGGTAATTGAATAGTGTCTCATTTCCACCCCTGATAATTAATCTAGGGATGTCCAGATCTAATAATGATTTCAGAAATTTGTCTGTTATCAGCCAAAAAATTAGCATAGGTATGTATGTTTCTAATATAGGCAAGCTAATACAAGCACTCTGCTTCTATATAAAGGTTTTCTAAGCTTTTCTTATATTTCATATTGCAAAATAAAAAAAATCTATGAAATAAAAAAGTTTGTTGGTTAATGCTGATATCGCATAAAGTCAATGTTGGCATAGGGAAATACTCAAAACTGCAATATCTATAGCGATATCTAACTGGAAATAAAAAAGATGTATGTTGTCATATTTACATTAATAACTTTAGTATAATCATATCACCCATTGCTTTTTTTTAGCTTCAGTTTGAATGTGACATATAGTGTGATTTGTGTGATTATATGTGTTAATTATCCAAATATAGGAATTCTGAAAAGTCAATGACTTAATGCAAACTACTGAGTTTCCTTTTATGGAAAGCATTTAGCCATCTGTCTGTATGATTTGATTAAATGGCACTCAAGACAGCAGTGGGTAGCACTTGCAGCAAGAGGGTTCTGGGTTCGATTTCCAGCCCGGGATCTTTCTGCATGGAGTTTGCATATTCTCCCTGAGCATGTGTGGGTTATCTCCAGGTACTCCAGCTTCCCTCCATAGTCCAAAAAAATTACTGTTAGGTAAAATGGCTTCTCTAAATTCTCCTTATGTGTGAGTGTGAGTCTCAGCCTTCATTACATGCCTGCCCGCTCTCCAGCACAACATCTCTTGCAATTACCAATGCTCTCGGATTTTACTCACATTCTCCCGGACCTCTGGGGTACAGTCTGCAAAGCCCACTGAATCAAAACCCCTACAGATCCATGCTACCTCATAATGCCCCATAACCTACCCTTCATCTCTCAAGAAAGCAAATCCATCAGTCATCAGTTGTCATCATCAACTTTTTCCTGATCCATCTGTTTTTACGCCTCATATCAACAGAACGTTCAACTGATTTCCTCCAGTTCTTCGCTTCCAGATTGATTTAGCTTTTTGTATTTAAAATTTTAAAACTCACTAGTTCTTCTCGTGATTCTGCATGTGGGACAAAAGCTTCAATACAACATGACAGAATGTTGCCTCAAGTAAGAAATAACTTTAGCCTGCAGCCAGACCAAAGTTAATGTTGAACAGTCAATTGATAATCATATAAAACTAAATAAAGCAAATCCTCAAAATCTTAGGAAAAAGAGAAAAAAAACTTGTATGCCTTGCAGAATGAATGACTCGCAAGAAGTTTTGTGTTTTCTGTTAAACAATATTCACCCTGGTTTGTGCATTGACACAGCGTAGATCTAATTGCAAACCACCTCTTCTACAAGATGACACCAAAGTACTTTCTGCACTCAGCATGTCCTCTAAATTGAAACAGGTGAATGAAATTTGAAAGACGGGGACAAAGTGTACTGACAGCAGTTAATCAGTTGGCAATAATGATGTTTAGGGCACTGCCAGCGACACTAATGAGACACCTGTGCTGATATGGCAGCACCAAGACATTTGATCTGTCTGCATCTGTGTTTGATGATAATCTAATAGATGGACACGACCTCACTGACTCATTCATCTTGAGCTCTCATCTTTTGCATTGCAGAAGCAGTCAGTCTCTCGTGTCAAAATGCTCCTGAGTTACCTAACACAACAGTTCAAGTACCCTCCGCAATAAACTAGAAATATCACCCCGCTGGGAGTGAGGTAGATACCAAACTTTATTATTGTGTTACGTTTGCTGATTAGATTTTTCTTTCAGGTCAAGAAGAGGGGAAAAAAACAAATCCAGTTTGCAATGAAAACTTCAGCATTTTTTCACTGATATTTGCTTTGGCAGCATAAGGCTGATCTGCAATGTTAGGGCCCTTTTCAACAGAGAGATATAATAAAACCAAGTGACCATAACTCTGAATTATACAAAACAAACAAACAAAACAACAACAACCTCAGCCTGCATTTAAAAAACTTTGTTTTGTTTAAACATACAGGAATTTCCTTAAAAGATGCAATCATTAACCATTTAACCATATGTAAAAGAATATTCCATAATTGGCTAGTGATTTAACCAGAAATAATTGTAGGTTTTCTTCAGTAGATTCTTACAATTATGTATTTTCTTAAGTTGACACCCTAAGGTTAAAAGTGGCTGTTTAGAGATATTTTTTATGAGATTGCCACCGTATTTTAGATGTGCAGCAGCACACAGTATGAGGCATAAGATATAAGGCTGGGAACAACATACTGTTTTATTCTTAAGGTATTTAATATATATATATATTATTTTTTTTTATCAGAAAGAAAATACATACATTGTATGTGCAAATTAATCACAAAATAACAGTATAGCAACTTAAGGCTGCTGTGTTTTATGATGATTACAATAAAAGGTTAAGACAAGACTAGAACCTCAGACAGGTTGAGATCATCACATAGAAAAAATAAATTACAAGCATTTAGTATCTAAGTACCCTAAAAATATTTCTAGAAAATCCCTCTTTTTATCTGTTTGTCAAGATTCCACTTGGTGAGTGGAATTTTTAGGCAGCAAGTGAACCCTTTTTCATCTCAACTGATACAGTACATCAGCAGCATGGAGAAACGATGGAGTGAGAATACAAGTCAGTTTAAAAAACACAACGACTGGGTGTGACCATGTCCTAAACTGCATCTGCAGCAGAATATTTTTTATTTTTTATTTTTTTTTATATATATCTACAGTAACAATGATAATCCGGTATCCTTAGTTTTCCTTAGTTTTCCATGGTCAAAGCCCATAGATTTAATTTGGAAGCAAAGAATGACTCAGCAGATGAGCTGCTATTGCTGTTTCTCTATTTGTTTATTATGTTAATCCTGTTTTTGGTAAAAAGATGTCAGAATACACAGCGCATAGCGTCTGTAGTTTGCACAGCTGCAAACCACTCAAGTACTAACCCCCTTTCACCATTTTAAGTGCCAACAATGGACATATGAGACTGAGACCTAGACAACAAAATAGTTTAAGAATGTGGTCTTTAATGGCTATATACCATATGTCTAATGCTTATTTGTGGAACATACAGCAAAGAAAGTGTGATACTTTATAACATTTTCTGCTGAGAAACTTTAGGTTCTGCTGTTAATGTTGATGTTTGTTTTAAAAACACCATAAGCATTGTTGCTTACAACTACAACTAATAGACATAGTGGTGAAATTTGGCTTAAATTATTTTTATTTCTTTGTACATAAGCCTGTTGTCTTGATCCTATATCTGCTAAGCCTTCTATTACATATGGAGGTCATGGAATTTAGAGGTATTTTACCCTACTCAAACATAAAGTATAGTACATATGGCAAGTATTTTTTTTTATTTTTTTTTTTTTAGGTTTAACGTTGGAAACATTTGATTTTATATTTAAAACACCAGTTTGCAAAAACTATATTTTGGTCTGTTGGATTAAATTATTTTATAAGGTAAATTAGATGCGTTGATTTTATTCAATAATTTTGTTGTCACGGTTGGTGGAGGTTTTTGAGGACCCAAATGCAGAGACAGCAGGTAGAGGTGAGCCTTGCAGCTTTAATGATGCGGATATCCAAAAATCCAAAATGACAAATACAGAAAGCCAGGATCTAGGGGACATCAGGGAAAACACACATGAGGAGCCAGGGAAAGACGAGGACTGAGGAGCTGCANATCACGGTTGGTGGAGTTTTTTGAGGACCCAAATGCAGAGACAGGAGGTAGAGGTGAGCCTTGCAGCTTTAATGATGCGAAAATCCAAAAATCCAAAATGACAAATACAGAAAGCCAGGATCTAGGGGACATCAGGGAAAACACACATGAGGAGCCAGGGAAAGACGAGGACTGAGGAGCTGCACAGGGAGAGTATATATGCGAGACAGAACAAAGACTGGACCATTGAGCCGACAAGGAACAGGTGTGGATAGAAGCATCTAGAAGAAAGCCAAGGGGAAGGAAACAAACACAAGGGGGCAACAGAGAGTAACTCAAGAAATACAAAAGAATTCAAAAATATAACCAAAAACAGCTAGAATAACACAGAAAGACAAGAATAAAGTATAACTGAAAACTCAAAAAGAAAATGTAAACAGAACCAAAAAGTGCAGGATCGTGACATTTGTAGCCTTCTTTTTAATATATATATATATATATATATATTTTTTTTTTTTTTTTACTTCTACTTACGAATTTCTTGGAAGGCTGTTTTTTACTTCCACTCAAGTCAAAATATGTATGAGCTACTTGAGTCAAATTTTTGTCTACTTTACTGATCTTTGACCATGTAGATGCGATTATTCAGGACTAAAGCAGTAGAGTAAAAAAAACTCTGAGGTGTTAACTTTTATTTTCTTTTTTTTAGATTCCAATTTAATCAATTGCTACATAGCAGCCCCATCTTGAAACTTACACGACCCAAAGCATGTTGGTGACACATAGCAGTCCATGTCTGAAAGGATTAGACCTGTTTTGGCAGCATGAGGACAAATAACGCCCAACAAGGCAGGTTGTTGCAATATTATTTCTGATTATTATATATTAGAATAGTTAGCTGAGGCTCAGAAAAAAATATTTATACATAGCATATCATGCAAAGCAGAGAACCAAAGCTTCTTTCACTAAGCATTATACCTTTTCAGCAAATCTGTAGATCAGTCTTGCACATTTTATATACTTCACACGTCTGACAGGCATCACTTTGTTTAGGGTGTGAAGGTATTGTTTACTATCTGCATCCAAGAGTTCCTTTGTGATGAGACTTTAGGTTCTAAACCAGGTCACTTCTGTTTTGTGACTTTTTGTTTACAAAGGCAAATGTGCTACTTTTTCATATCTCAAAAAAACACACTTCAGGCAAAAACAACAGACGTGTTGTATAATTTGTAGACAATAAAGGATTTGAAAAGGGCAGCAGTGTTGTGGGCTGTCATCATTCACAACTGTTTGCATAGGAACAAAAGACTTGATATGCTTATCCAACAAAACCTTTCTGAAGCCACAAAGAAAACTGAAGGGTAATCAAGGCTGTGATTAATTTTTCTGAAAAAAATAATATGAAAATACAATACAGTAATTAAACAAAAAACAACATTAAGAAATCTGTATTTAAGGAATCAGTACTGCCACACATATCTATTTACTTTAACTAGCCATATCTGCTGCATTATTTTTTTAAACAGCTGGGTGTGCGACAAAGTACCCACATTGAGGTGCCAGACACATTGTGTACATTTTTTCTAGGTGTCACTGTGATGGATTGTCCAAGGTGAACACCATCTATTGCCCAATGACTGCTGAAAATAGGCACCCCAAGTTATACTGGTACTCCAAGGATAATTTGGGATGGATGGATGGATGGATGGATGGATGGATGGATGGATGGATGGATGGATGGATGGATGGATGGATGGATGGATGGATGGATGGACGATTCTGAATATTCTATGAGATTTTTAGAGCTTAAAATGTTACTAAAAATCAGAAAATCTCTTCTCAGTGAAAGTTTAATGTCAAAAATGAAGATCACATTTTACAAAAGAATAGCAGTAAATATCTGTAATGAGTGCTTTAAATGTTCCTGCGGTTATCCTGCATCCAATTAATACTGTATTTACATAAGGCACTCTGATTATTTTTGCCTGCCAATCTGATAATATAATTTTGTTGTAAAAGAAAAATGCATCAAAAAAATCTGTTGTTAGAATTAAATGTATTGCTTTTTTCAGTAAACAAATCACTGCATCAGTGTCCTTTAAAAAATCTAGCTGCACAAAGCATTGACCTGTCTTCTCCGTCTAGATGTGATCCCGAGAGACATCATCAAAAGTCATAATTTTAATACATATATTGAATTAAAAATGAACATCTATATCTAAATGTTTTTTTATTCAGTTTATCTCTCACAAGAAAGGCTATAAACAGATTTAGCAATTCAATTCTTTTGTGATGTATTGTGCAAGTAATTTTTAATCCAGTAGTGGGAGTTGTAAACCATTTGAGCCCAGTTGTTAAGTAACTTTAATCTGGATCAATGTGATTTGCATTTAAACATCCTACTTATGCCTTTTAAAAATTTAGGTTACTTTAATGCAAATGTAACATCAGCCTGGAACAGTCTAGCCACATACAGTAAGATCAGAAAATAGTAATGACAATCACTTTAAGATCAGATAAATATTAAATGTTGAGTTAAACCTGGAAAAAATAGGATAGACATGCAAAAGAAACTAATTACAAAAGAGATATTTTTTTAAAGTAGTCAAAGGTCATTGCAGATATCACTTTCTTCCAATCTGCATGGATTATCTGAACAGATTGTTACGTAAAGAAATGTATGGTGCAAAAGAGATATGTGTGGAAATATTAAATAAGTTGTTTTATTTATTCTTTTTTTTCAGATCAAATAATTTGTAGACATTCTAAAACCAAGAATACATGAAAACAAATACATTAATGTACAGCCAATAAGATGCTAAGAATACTTTTGACATGAAGAAAGAAATGCATGACTCAACAGCCAGGGAGACAGTGGATCCCGAGGGACAGAGCCTACAGGGAAATCAGAAGTGGGAAATGATCATCCTATTTGCACAGGAAGGAAGCGAGTGGATTTATTTTTTTCAAAATCTTATGGAGAGGGCTGTTTCTTATGTCTGTGTCTATGTTTTTCTCCATATTTTGGGCTATTAAAATTAAGAAAAAGAATCTTCTTTTTCATGAGCCGAGAGCAACAAAATGAAAACGTACACACCGAATGCTACAACTGCCAAAGAAACCCCTGCATATTTTATATGGAATACGCATATTTAAAGAGAATAAAAATTTTCAGTAACATTCCTGTAATCAACTTAAAAAATAACTGTAAGTGGTCGGATATCCAGATTTATTGCATATTTTCCTTTCAGTCACTATTTTTATAAACAGTAAAGACCTTTAGCTGATGAATTTATGTGAGACTCACAGCAAAATGAACTCCAGCCCCAACAGTAGATCAGCATCATTACAAGAAACCAACACTAAGAAGGTCAGGGGTTGGAAGCAGATGGCCTGAGCACACTGCTGTGACAGCATGATGAAAGGTCATTACAACATTACAGAAAGGGAGGCTAAGAGAACCAAATGAGAGGTGTTTAATGAGATCATGAGAAAGAAAGAAAAGAATAACATTATAGAGAAGGCAATTAATAAAGGGAAAACTTTCTAAATTTATTACACATAAAGCTTTAGATTTTTTTAAGTTGCTGTTTGCTGAAAGGCATTCAACAAATTCTCTGGCACATTTAAAAACGAACTGACAGAGAAACTTTGCAGGATCAATATTAATATGAAATCAGAATTTTAAGTAAATCATGGTTAAAATTTAATTAAATACCTGGATTAACAAAAATAATGAATTAGCTTCCACAATAAAAACAGAAATTATTATCAGAGCAAAGAGCAAGCAAAATCAATGATTTAAAAAAAGCATTTTGTAACATCAGCTTATATTTACATATGTACTTTTGGTCATATACCGATTATTTAATCAGTTTGAGGCAGAATTGAAACAATACAATTAAGCAAAGCTTAGCTGAAATAACTCAACATCGCTCCCTTCTGGTGAGGCAAGGTGCTGGGTAAAGAAATTAGCCTCTAGGAACACCTCTGTTTTGCCTTTCCAGTTGTTTACATGTCATAGGTATAAAGGCACACAATCATTTGCATAGGGCAGACGCTTACTTTGTTTTTTCTGATCTGTTGTCAAAAATGTCATGTCAAGAAGTACGTCCAGATTGAAGCATAGCTATGTAGATTTAAGTTTCTAACAAAGTCAGAAAAACTTTATACTCTATATGGCATTTCACAAAGAGCACACTTTGATAAATACGCAATAAGTTCTGTTTTTTATATGCTCACAGCCAGGATGAAATATATCAGTGAAGGTGGGCTGGTTTATTTTCGTAGTTTTAAATTCTCATTACAGCTAACAATCAAGTAGATTTATATCTATAGAAAGATGCAGATAGCTTCACTTTGGTGGAGTTGTTTTATACATATTTATTAGATCCTCTGTAGAATAAATCAATTAGCAATACTTCTTTTCATTCCCTCTGTCTTTGTTTTCATGCCTTCTCTAAGAATGTTTTCTATGATAAACTGCTGGCAATGAATCAGGTTAGAATACCGATTCATTCTACATCTAATTATTTTTGACCAGAAAAATATTCTATATTCACATCCCAAAGTTAAAGTTAGTGGATGCACGGCTGTTAAAAAAAAAAAAACAATAACATGTCCTGTATATCTGTATGTAGTTAAATATGAAATAACAATTCTGTGTTGATATTCAGTGGACTGTAAATGCACAGCTGAAGAACTTTGGTCTCCCTGTGCTGCTGTTGCCCCTTTGACCCCAGATCTTACTCCACGATGATGCCACTGTGAGAACTCCAATTTTCCCAAAGTTGAGGCTGTCTCTAAAAAGGCTGTCTCTTTTGGTTTTCACTCTAGTTCTGGGGATGTCCTAAAGCAATTGATTTGTGGAGCTCAGAGTTCTGGTTGGAGTGTGAGGCTGTAGAAGTTCATGCAGGTGAATTAGTGCAAGGCTATTTAAACTCTCGAACACAAACAGCAAAAACTTAAACAGAATTTTAAAGTAGGCTGCAAGCTTGACTTAAGAGGGCAAAACACAGGTGGTAAGATAATGCAGTTCCTTTCTTATCAGAGACTGAGCTGCAACATTTGCACCTTGCAAAGGTACAAACTGATTAGGATGTACATGCATTGAATTACAATAATCTAAAATGCAACGGTAAAAACTGGCTTAAAGGAAAATAGGCTTATTCATGTTACAATGAACCTGCTCAGAATAATATGATTATCTATTTAAAAAAAAATAAAAATTGAAGTAGATAAAAATGCACAAGGATTTGTTGAAGATAATTTAAAATGTGATTCTAGTGGAAGAGGCTCCTATTTATTTTATCCAAAGTTAGTAAGTTATTAAAATCCATTTAACTCCTGCAGAATTGAAGCACAACTGCCAGTTATATGGCACAGGTACATTGAAAACTAAAAAGTGATGCTTGGTTTGCTGAAGATATATGGAAGCCTTTGCAACAAAAATGAATAAATATAATATAATTGTTTTGTTGCCTAAAATCTACCACACCATAGCCATATAAAGTTTATATAAAGATTTCTGTGAGACCTAAGAGGAAGAAAAAAGAGATATATTGTAAAAGAATTTAACCAAATAGTGATGTTTTAATCATGATGTCTTAAACATGTGGGGGAAACTACTCTGGGTCAAAAATGTTACCTCCAGTCAGATTCTTAGTAGCCAGTCATTTAGAAAACAATGGCAAAAGTCACTGGTCCATTTTTAGTAATGTCCCTTGGTAACCATTTATTGCAAAATGGTGCAGGTTCACACATCTTGGTTGTGTAGCTTTTTCAACAGTAGCATTTTTGTAAAAAAGAAAAAAAGAAAATTAGGTTTAACTTCATAATAATTTTATTTCCCCTAATTTTTCATTTAGGCAGTTAATTGCCCAGTATCTGTATATTTTTAGACCAACTTGTGTTTCAGATGGAACATTACTTTTAACATTTTTCAGAATAAAATGGTTTTGAGAGTAAAAAAAACCCTGTGTTAACAATTATAAGATCTAAATATGTCTGATTTAAAGTCTGTATTCATATTAACAGTTGCAACTTTTTCATGAGTGGACTTCTTTAAAAATGTCAGCAATCTGTTTTGGAATTGACACCAAAGCTGTTAGCTTTAGCCTTCAAAGTAGGTAAAATCTCTTCATCTAAATTCAGGACAGCTGTATATTGCAGGTGAGGCAATGACTGGTTATAGAATCTCAATACAGCCACAGTAAATCAATTTCAGAAAGAAGAATGCAAAAAGACAAACAAAAACAGATTGCACATAGATGATTCACTGCTGACGAGTATGTTAGCTGACAACATTGCTCCTATTGTGCTTCTCTCTTGTTTTTCACTGAGTTTAAGATACAACTAATAGACTAAAGCACACAAAACACAGAAATGAATGTAAAACTGAACAAGTCAACAACCTCCCATGACATCCTTGGTGTGATGCATTCTCTCTTTCTTATGTTTTTTCTTCTGTGCTCTCACTGTCACTTCCAGTTTAGAATGCATTCTCAAGGGGGAGGAAATTTTACTTTGTGCACATATAGGCAAAAAAGTTTTTCAACTTGTCAAGAAAAAATAGGAAATAGCTGCAGTTTGCTTCTTTTAGTGACTTTAAATGTTAGTCATCTAAATCCATTCCATAGGCAAATAATGCAATGCAAACTGTTATAGCTTTGATCTTTTTCAATAAAGGTACCTTATTTTGTGTTTCTCATTTTCATTTTTACTCATGTAACATCTCAGCAGGGGGATTTCCTGCCAGAAATGCGCTCTCCCAGCTGGAAATGCCGGAGAGAACATATGTCCAGAGAAAACAGGAGGAACAACATCATGCATAAAATACAGTTTGAAAACCACAACGTTTTTGCTATGGAGCATTGAGAATAGACAGAGGATCCTTGCTGCGTCAGGACTGAAGTGAATGTGTGAAAACAGCCCAGTTCTTCATTTTGTTCCCAGTTAGCCACCGCTGTGTTTATTATAACTCTTGTTTTTTGCCCACTGTTCCTGTGATTGCCTCTTTTTCCTCCTGATTTTTTTCCGTCCGTTTTTATAACCACTGATGTGTATTTGTGTTTTTAAACCTGTTTTGTGTTCTTTGCTCTTTTTTTTACTTTGCTAGGCTGTATTTGCAATTGGACTTTTTCCCACAATCATCAACCCTTTCAGCTTGGGCCCTGTTTATGTTCTTTAGCTTTGCCAAGTTTGAACTCCAACAATATTTATCTTTTCTTCTTTTATGTTCTTGCATCAGCCTTAGTAGTGAAGCTGACTTTTTACTCTTGCATGCTGCTGACTTTGTATCTTTAAAGATATTTTTGAATATTGTCGGCAGAAGAAAACAAACACTATTTTTTTTTTTTACATTTTGTTATGCTGCATGTGTTTCCAGGTTATGCATTGGTATGCGAAATCCCTAAGTACTTTTTCAAAGTTGAAATGAAAGCTGCAGCAGAAATGACCAGCTTTACACACCCAGAGACCAAACACTGATTCAAAATAGCTCAAGTTCATTCCGACTGGATGGAAAGCAAGGTGATTCTTACCCATGAATATCATTTAATCTAGACAGCTCTTCTGTGGCTTTTCCTTCATTCTGGGGTAGATCTTCTGCAAGTATCTCAAGTCTTTTCCAGCTTCATGCCCAGCTGACAGATGCTGCAAAATGACCAGAAGCTAAGTTGTGATGGTGAATATTGGAACGAATTGCTGCAAAGGAGACTGTTTACAACATTTCTCTTTGAGTTTCAGGAACTCTCTGATGCTCTAAGAGATTAAGACACTCAAGATGGGGAGCTTCCCTAGATGTGTTCTTGGCTGGAACAAAAGAAATGCCTTTCTGTGGGCCAGCCATGCTGAGCTGCTAACACTAAATGCTGGAGGAAAGTCAAGCCTTCAACACTGAGATCAGCAGATCTGGCACATTTAGCGACAGATTTTCCGGATAAACAATATGTCTTTTTTGATGATTTTTGATTATTTCTTCCTTTAACTGTTGATTAAAGGCAAGTTAACAAGATAGGCCTCATTGTAAGCTATGTCCACATATCTGAGCCATTGTTTATAAAGCTAGAACAAGCTCTTTTACACTAATAATTTAAAAACTGATATAACATTTATGTGTTTTCTCATACACTTATTACATCATTACTACCAAATTATGGCTAAACTCATTTAATGGGAATCTTTATTTCTGCTAGCTCACTCAAAGGCTAATAATAAATGGACTAAATGTTATTGATTTCTGATTAAGCAAATCATTTAATCATTAATCTATCTCTTGTATTTGCATTGTTAAATCCATCCATCCTTCACCCAATTATTCTGCCAGGGTTGTGTTTGGGCTGGTGCCAATATCCAGCATTCTATAGGTGAGGGGCGTGGTACACCATGAACAGTCACCAGTCTGTCGCAGGGTAACAAAGAGCCACACAACCATACACACCCACACTGTTATGATTTTATATGATATTCAACTCCCAGCCAGCTGGGAATTTATATTTTCTGATACTTTAAGATGTTCATTGCCCTCCCCGGTAGGGGTGTTAAATATCCTATTTAATTCAGACATAATTTTGGCTGTTATATATTGTTTATGAACACACACCCTACTAGCTATGTGTTAGAACAATAAATGGCGGTGGCAAGTTACACTTCTGTGGGAGTTCCTGTGAAGGCAGTTGGCCGAAAAGCTGTTTAATCACCTTAACTGTATTTTCTGCTCCCTTCATCATATCAAGATGAAATATGGACACTGGTTCTCGTGTCCAAAACCACAATCATGGCACATGGAACAACACATAAGGAAAAAAATAAAAATAAAAAAATAAAAAAAACAGTCATGTTTTAGGAATTTGTGGGGGGAAGACAGAGTACCCAGAGAGAACCCACGCATGCACACGTAGAACATTCAAACTCCATGCAGAGAGACCTCAGGCAATGCAACAGCACTACCTACTGCCCCACCATGCAGTATTCCAATCATTCTAAATTAGTTGAAAGCTAATTTGATCACATCCCAAATTCTTCATGATAAACTTTGGTTCACAGACACAAAACCATGCTAAACTTTGATATCATTGTATTATCTCCTGGATCATGGTTTTCAAAAAATATTTTACTTCTTTTTTTTTTTTTTATACATAGTCGTTTAGTTTAATTTCACTAGTTTCACCAGTTTTAATCAAGAGTTTTTCAATGAAATATGTTTGACTTGGAGCTGAAAGATTTCATTGATAAACTCCATATTTTGAATGAGAGTTGTAGTGAATTTATTCCATATATGTACAGATTTAACCTCGATTCACATTTCGCTTTCTAACACATAGCCAGTAGGGCTTGTGTTCACAAACAATATATGACAGTCTGAGTATTATCTGATTAAATAACATATTTGCCACCCTAAGTGGGGTCGGGAGTAAATATATTATAGTTGCACGAAGATCTA
>NW_015150453.1:3714301-3716503 GCF_000732505.1 Cyprinodon variegatus | reverse complement strand
TTTATTTCAAAGAAAATTTTGACGAGGTTCAATAAATGCAAAATATTTTGTATTTTGTCCCTAATATGTCAGGCAGGGTCAAAGCTACAATAGTGCTGACACCAGAAAACCATTCTATGACATCTTACCTTTACAGACGTACCAAAAGTTTCTTCTTAAATCTAATAGCTTTGAGGCTATAAGTTATTTACTTTTGTGTGTTTTTGTCAGGCAGAAATTTATTTATACCCCCTTAGGGTGTAAGAGGCTAAGCAGAAGGCAAAGCTCTAGAACTAATTATCTGGTTTTAACCCCTACTTATGGTAAAGAAAAAGTCTGATTATGATACATACAGCACAAGATGTAGGATAAAATTGCCTAAAAACAAGCAAAATGTATCAAAACAGAAAATGCATTTTCTTTCTTCTTCCTTCTTACAGATTTGCTCTTTCAGTTTCAAATTTCAATAAACACACAAAGAAAGCCGAGAAATGACTCAGTATTATCTTAACTTTGAATATCTTAAAATGCCATGGCAAACATTTATTTATCTAAAAAAAAAAAGAAAAGAAAAAGAAAAAGAGTGCACAAAAAATTGACATATTTAAAAAAAAAAAAATCACTTTAAAAACAATTTGGGGTTAGAGTGTAGCCTCTTAAAATTGTCTCTTCCAATACATTTAATGCCATCCTCTCATTGTTATCGTTATAATTTTTTTCTGAATACAGCATACATCCACCTTTCAAACCTTCCTCACCCTCTTGTACTTGATGAGGCATCAGAAGATACAGCACCGCCTGGAGGCATGCTGATTGTTATGAGCAATCATAATCTTCCAAACAGTCATCTCACGCAGCGTTTCCAACTCTGTTGACAATTGTTGGCAGCACTTCAATTTTACCAGACAGTAAAGAAGGAGGGGGTGCGGTTGAAATGGAGTTCATGTAAAAGTCAGTATCCACTAACAATCCGTTCAAAAAAAGTAAATAAGTTATAAGAAGAAAGAAAGAAATAACAGTATCGCAGAAGATGAAATGGAGTGTGAGATGGGAAATGACTAAAGTATTTTGAAAGCCATCGTTCCTCAATAGCACTTCAGAAAATGATTGTTGAAGAGCCTAGTTTAAAGAAGAGAGGATTACACAGACAAATTATCACAGCAGATCGATCTTGAATGCAATCTAAAATAGTAACAAAACACACTTTCATGGAACCTGGGGAGTAGGCTGAAATGACAGAGGAAGGCCAGCTATGTTGACTTCCTTACCCAGTTAATGTGAGCTTTGTGATCTGACTTACAAGATTTCTAGGATTAATGGTTTGAAAAATCACCCAGTTTTTTACTGGTGGGAAAAAAATGAAATAAAAATATTAGCACAACAAGGCCAAAAACTTTCTTTGTGATATTGTGTTTGAGAAATCTGAATGTACTCTAAAGTTCAGGTCTTATTTCCACTCCAGAGGATCACATTTCATTAAACTTCCCGAAGGCGAGCATTTTTATTTATAAAATTCATTCCTTGTCAGTCCAAGATTTAAAATTACAGTATGTGAGAAAAAAAAGTCAATTAAAAGCTGTCAAAACTTTATTATAGGAGTAATCGCTTGAGAAGCACAATCTAATCAATCAATTTAAATACAGGCAACTTGCACATGTTGGCCAGCGACGTGAAAATTAGGTCTCTTTATTATGTTGCTTCTTATTTCAGGGGAGAAAATGTTTCACTGCTGAAAAATAATGTACATTCATGAAATATAAGATATAATGAACTAAGCAGTTCAATAACTTACCATTAGAAGCGAAGATCTATTATACAGCTTATTAACCCATGAATAAATTAAGAGACTGTATTTTAATAATTTTCTTTATTCAAAGATGAATATAGCCCCTTACTATTTTATGGTAAAATTTGGGACCATGTCACATAGCATTGGCAAAATAAATGCATTAGCATTTAAGAATTGGTGCTAACTGCTGCTTCTATCTCCACACTTTGTAATACTGTCTATCAAAAACCACCAAACAAACTAGTTAAAATACTTTCTCTTAGTACAAAATGTAAACCACAGCCAGAAAAACAACTGCCCACACATTTGAAGGGGGAATTTTATTTCAATAAAATACCATTATCATGATTATATTTTATATATATATTTTTTTATTGAGAAGTCAGACATGTGAACATTAATAATCTAACTGACCTGATCTTATTTTTGTGATG
>NW_015150453.1:3711704-3712100 GCF_000732505.1 Cyprinodon variegatus | reverse complement strand
TAAAATGTTGTAGTGTGTGACATGATTCATGAAACATACTTGTCCCTATCAAATAAACAAATAAAAAAATAAATAGTTATTGCTTTTTAAAACTGTGAAACCGGGAATTAGGTTTCTGTTCCAGAATGGATCATTTTTCTGTGATTTAATTAAAATACAAATATGTTTTACTTTTAGCAAAATCTTCTCTACTAACGTGTATCCACTTCCCATTGTCATGATGGGTTCTCAAAGAGCGACCCAAGTATGCAGAACACCACTGACGGACACAGGAATAAAAGTTCAACAAGTTTATTTTGCTGCAAGCACACAGAATGTACTGGTTCTGGCTCGGGCCTGGACACTGATTCACCGGAGTCTGCGTGGGAGACAGTTCAGTTAGCGTTGCAAGTTGGA
>NW_015150453.1:3707357-3711394 GCF_000732505.1 Cyprinodon variegatus | reverse complement strand
AAGACAGAGACAACGGTTAGAATCCAGGTTGGATTCAAAGTCACAAAGTAACACTGAGAGTCTAGGCTTAGGCGCTCACCAACTGGATCAACACTGCGGCGTTGAGGCAAGGTCTGAAGACAGCTTATGTAGTGGATCCTCTGATGATCTTGATGAGCTGCAGCTGTGCAGGAGGCTCACTCAGAAGGATCCACGGCGGACTCTGCTGGAGATAAGGTGGAACTTCTCCAGCTCCCAACACCCATTTCTGCAGGTGTGGTTCAATAAATTAGGATGTTACCGAAAAGTTTTTTTATTTCAGTTTTCTGCCCATCCTTTCACATCATTGTTTCCAGAGTTTTTGTTCCTTCAACTAAGGGATTAAATATTCATCATATATTTGCAAACAGTCAAATTATATTTTCAAATTATTGTCATCTTTATCTATCCTCCAAATTCTTACAATCTCCCCTTTTCTATTAAAACTTTCAGAATCTGGAAGTGCTTTCCCGCCCATCTCATGCTGCCTTTATTTTCCCCATCTGAGCAGCTGACCCCCATTAAAGCAAGGTGCAATACAAGGACAGCAGTTATCAAAAATACAATGAAGCCTGTTCTGCAGCTCGGGCTTGGGATTTGGGGAAAATTGCGGAGAAATATAAAATAGTCCCAGTCCATGCAAATGTACTGAGGGCAAAGGCTTTATTTTGGCTACTTAAGTATAATATGAGGGAAGAGATGCCATCAAGTCTGTAACTATGCTACATGTCCTGCCTCAAAATGAGCTCTGAACAGAGGAGCTGCACAGAGGCCAGCAGTCAGGGGAACAGAATAACAGGGAGCCAATGAGGAGGAGACAGTGCTCTCTGTTGACCATTCACTGTGTCAAAATACAGATATCTACTATCTGGTCTAATGAAGGAATTTAAAAGCATCACAAGTATCAGGTGCAACAGAGGTGATACTGTCAAGTTTGGAAACCACAATTTATTTCCACAACTGTCTTAACTTTACACTAATATAAATAAATTACAGATCAATAGAGAACCCTCATTACTTCCACATTTAAATAAATCAGAAGCAATCATAATTAATTATTATTTAAAGCTACTACTTTAATTTCAATATGTTACTGTTAGGTCTGAGAACAAAAAAAAAAGGAAATGTTATACAACCAATGAGGTATTTCATTTTTTTAGAATCAAAAAAATTGTCTTTTTTAATGTAAGTATTGAATACAGTCTCTGTATTTCCCTTCACCAATATCTATCCACTAATAAAATATAAACTTTTGTACTGTTTTGTAGTTTTTTCACTATCAATGCTCCATGATTGAAAACATTGTGTAAAATTCAAACACACACAGAAAAATAAATAATTACACTTGCATAAAAAACAAACAAGGAAAATGGTTTTTATTTACTTATGCATTATTTGTAATAGGTTACTGTTAAATAAAAAAAAGCAGTACCTGAATAATTTTTGTCTGGTTATGAAAAATGTTTTTATACAATGTTTTATGAGATAAAATACACAACTTGATAGGGCGCAGTAAGGGATGAAGAAGAGGTCTGAATTTTCTGCATTTGTTGTTGACATGATGTAGAACAAATGTAATTCAATGAGACCTGCCTTTTCTCAAGAATGTCTTTATTACTGCTGTTAAAAAAAGACTTATCATTTCCAAGAAATGAAAAAATGACTTTGAGTCATGTTTGGACTGATGCAGCTTGGTTGGTCTGTATTCCACTCACATAATTTTAATTTTATATTTAGAAACTAGAGGGTGTTAGCTATCAAATAATGTATTGCACATATAACTTGGGCTTACAGTTTCTAAGTTATTTGCTTTTCCATTTGGGTATGCAAAATAGGCGAGAATTTCCCAAAATGAGGTGGATGTTAAGCTACAGCTCCTCCAGTGCATGCACAACTATGGAAGAAAATATGTCCCAATTTCCAATAACATTTTTTTTTATATAAAATTTAAAACAAGCCTCCAAACTGTATATTTATTTTCTTCTCCAAGAATACGCAATTTGTGAATTTAGAAATTTGTTAAAATATGATATTTCAAACATAAATCTACATTTAATTTTCAAAATATGACCCAGGAAAAAGTGAACAGATGTCAAAGTTCAAAAATTCAACTTTATTAACAGAAATTATTTTTCATTTTTACTGAAAGCTGCATTTTTGGACTCGAAAAAAAAAAAAAAAAGTCATCCAAACTGCTTCTTCATTCTTCTTCAAGACTGCTTATTTTGTGACCAAACTAAAGAGAAGACTTAGTGGAAACTGCTTTATTTTCATGCCTGCCCTGCAAAAATGTTCTATTAAATGTTTATTCACAACCTTAAGCGACGCAAGACAGAGATGTCAGAAGAAAATGAAAAGGAAGTTTGAATAATTTGTTTGTAAGTCACTGATAAGTCGAAGTATGCATTTTATTTAGAATATTAAAAAGCATTTACAAAAATTATTTTTAATGGATTTCTATAAGGAGGCAGTGATGACCAAGTGGTAGAGCAGATCTTGTGCTCTAAGAAGGTTGGAAGTACCCGGTTCGATTCCCACAGCCTTCAACCTAAGCAAGACCCTTAACACCTGATTCCTCCCCAGGCACCGCACAGTGGCAGCCCACTGCTCCTTAAGGGGATGGCTTAAGATGCAGAAGTTAATTTCTCCATTGTGAAATCAATACATTTCAATTATTATTATCATTATTATTAATCGGAAAATTTCAACACATATGTTTCCATACATACCAGGGTAATTAAACAGAACAGCATTTCTGCTAAAGCACCAGAGAAGGTAATGATATCTCCACTGCAAGTACCTTAACACACAGCTAAACAGCCTAAAAGGAGAACAATAGAAGAAGAGAAGAAAGATCTAAAGCATAACAATGACCAAAGGAAAAAAGAAACCACATGTAGATCTTGGCACATTGTACTACAGATTAAGTTTTTCTTGAGCTTCTGGATTCGGCCTCAAAACTGTCTGTACCTTTGCAAGACAGCTAGCTTTCCATTTTATTATTAGTACTTGATGGCTCTATGTTACTTTATTCTTTATTAACTTCTTAACAGCAACTTTGGATAGTAGGATTGTGCAAAAGCTTGAAGAACCTGTTTAGTCTTGTGCATGTTGAGGAGGAGACCAGAACAGAGAGAAGAAGCGTTTTTCATGAGGACAGTTATTCCCCATTTCGGGGCAAGGCTTACAGTTGAAACTAATGCTTGACATACACTTACTGCGGTTAAGCTGTTTAGCAGCTTTTCTGAAAGTGCTGCAGGAAAACCAACTTTTTACTAACAGTGTGTACACTCACTTTAGCTATGATGCAGGCTGACTGTGGTTCCTGATGCTGCACAGCTAAAGTAAAGGATTCTGCAAGAGCAAATTTGGTCGAATGACACACGAGTCCATTGTCATGCTCCTTAAATTCACAAGCCGTAAAAGGAAAAGTCAGTGCAAAACAGGAAAGATTTCTGATCAATATCAGAATAAAATCAACCCACCAACTTAGGCTGAATAATAATACAAGGACATCTATGTACACAGATAATGAATTTTACTCAAAAATGCTGGAAAGAGCTTGAATTCACATATACCTTTGTTTCTGCAATTTCTATAATTGTGAATGGCTTTTCGCAGAAAGTCCATTCTGAATATTGGCTCCAGCCTCACCAAATTCAACTATTCTTCTATGAGATCACTTGGAATTCCTCTAGATCTGATGCTGTGGGTCTTAATTGTCAAAAAGATGACCTGTTGAAAATGGGTTAGTTGTGAGTTTTACCCTCAAGCTGACTTCAACTACTGTATATGGGTGAGGGTTACATGGAAAGACAATAAATATATCAATTATTTTTCTGTGGTGTAGTGAGATCTAAGCAGAAGGCAAAGCTCTAGAACTAATTATCTGGTTTTAACCCCTACTTATGGTAAAGAAAAAGATGATGATGATGATGATGATGATGATGATGATGATGATGATGATGATGATGATGATGATGATACATACAGCACAAGATGTAGGTGTCAGGACTCCA
>NW_015150453.1:3665435-3707347 GCF_000732505.1 Cyprinodon variegatus | reverse complement strand
GATGATGATGATGATGATGATGATGATGATGATGATGATGATGATGATGATGATGATGATGATACATACAGCACAAGCTGTAGGAGTCAGGACTCCAGTCTCTGTGTTTGTCTTTTTGTGTTGTTCTACCTTCCACCAGCAGGAGGCGGCTGGTTCTGGTCCTCCTCACACACCTGATGATGGTTGCCTCGTTAGCGAGTGCTCTTAAGCTGCTGATTGCCACTACCTCGATGCCAGAGTGTTTGCCATTTTTGGGTACTCTAGCCAAGCTGAGTTTTTGCTGAGTAAGACTGAGTTCTTGTTCTACCTGAGTTTTAACTTCATTTTTTGTCTTTGCCTCTTGGCAGGAAGTCATCCTGCAAACTGGATATTTCCGGACCTTCTCTCCCTGAAGGAATCAACTGAGCCTCGAACTAAGCTGGGGATTCAAACAGGAGGTTGGGATCCTTCTTCTTTTAAGAGGACGTTGAGTTAACTCTCTGAGCAAGGAAATCCGCAGGAAATCTGAGTGGCAGCCAGTTTCTCCGTTCACCAACAACCATCTGAGTTCTGGGTAAACTCTGTTCCGCCCTCCATCGAATCAGAATAACATTGGAAAACAGCACACAGATTGGAGTCAAAGATCCTACAACTTCTCTGGAAAAGTGACTCAACCACCAGATCCTCTTCTCCATATCCATGAATGAAATTTCCCACTGAGCCTGAACTAATCGTTTGTCTTCCCTTCACCTTACAGTTCCGGTCGAGCTGAGTTCTGAGCAACTCCGCACCGATCCTAAACTCTTCAATAAACCTGTTAAACTTTTCATCTGTGTCTCTCTGAATTGGTTTCTCTGCATGTGGGTCCGAGCTTTAGATAAAACCATGACGGTAGGATAAAATTGCCTAAAAAAGAGACAACACAGATAATCTCCTCCACTAAGGAGGTCTGTTATTCTTGGCAAACATGGAGGAGAGCTGCTGCTGCTCCGCATAAAGAAGTCACAAATGCTGGTTTGACTTCAACTTCAAAGGCTAAGGTGGGTGACCTAAAATCCTCATAGGAACTATATATCCTTAGAGTACCTTTGAAAATGTCTCCAAACCAGGGTGTCCAAGGGGAGGCGGGTTTTGTACAAACCCAGGACTGCAATTCAAGTTGCAAACTATGCCTGCCTGCACAGTCTATCGATAAGGATGAAGGCTTATGATAAATCAAATTTTCCTCATAACAAAATTGTTATAACAGAAAGTAGTTGCGTATCAGTCTTATGAAAGATCCAACCATACCTTACCAACATGCTACCCCAACTCCTATTGCAGTCTGTTGTTCCCAGCCTGTACGATAAAACTGTACAAATGATTCAGCATGCGGCAGTGCTTCTTGTCTTCAATCAGCCCAAATAACAAACGTCACCCCTCTGTTCCTTGAGCTTCACTGGTTACCCCTGGCTGCCCACATGAAATTCAAGTCCCTAATGCTAGCCTACAAAGTGGTTAAGGGTACAGCTCCTGTCCTACTTGAACCCTCCAGGCTCCAGGCAAAGGCTTATGTCACATCTCGGCAACTCTGGTCAGCAATGGATTGTTGTCTAGAAGTGCATATACCACGCTTAAGACAATCCATAGTGTTTTCATGTGGTGTATTAAGATGGTGCAAAGCGCATCAAGAACAGCAGCGTCGCTGTCTATCTTTAGGCAACTCCTAAAGACCCACCTCCTCAAAGAGCCTCCCTTATGCTAACTCTTACCGATAGCGCTGTATCCTTCTTTCAGTCAAGTCAAGTCAGCTTTTATTGTCACTTTCTTCATTAGCACAAGACATACAAGGGAAATGAAATTACGTTTTCTCTCTATACCATGCCAGGACAAGACATATACAAGACTGACATTTACAGACTGACATAAAGTGCGGGACATGACAGGTAAGTGATAGACTGGTAACAATAAGTGGTCAATAATAAATACAGTACAAAGAACATATGACATTTAACATTAACATTCAGTACTTCCCTTCTCTATCTTTGCTGTCACCACTGATCATCAACTGGAAATCATTGTAATGAGCTGTCACATGAATCCCACTCAGTTTTACTGACAGTGGATCTCACAGGAAATAAAAAACATTAATCTGTGAAAATAGTAAAAATTGGACACAACTTAAAAAAAACAACCTACTGTCAAGGATTAAGTCTTTATGAATAAATCTTATTTCCAACACATCCTGTGTCATCAGCGAGACAGCTTTCAATATCACAGCTGCTGTCTGCTCAAGAAGAGTAAAAGAAGCCAACTGTTGAGAAAATGTAATATAGTTCACCCACATCATCCTTCTGTTACAAATTCCCTTCTGCAATGTTTTATTTGCTACTGTTGTTCTTTAACCAACAGCCTAAAGAAAGAGTAAAGCTGCCATGATGTGACACTGCGGCTGTCACCTCGAGGTGATGGTGGGGAGAGTCACACACCGAGGGTGAAAGATTGGTTGGACTGGCGCTGACAGTCACGTGCAATATTACATTAATTGGTATAACTTTAACCCGGAGAGGAAAAACCATTTCATCCTAGCAGTCTGATGATATTTGCAGATACATCTTCAAGGCTTAAAAAATATTCATGACTTTGAGAATCGTTTCAAAATTGTTTCCAGCAAAAATGGCAGTTGACTTAACACACAAGTTGCTCCTAATCAATCCTTGATATCAGAGCCGCTGGAAGTACTTTTGAACATGGGGTGGTGTAAAAAAAATTTCTGGACAATAGACCTATGAGCCTATAGGCCTCTTTGAAATAAAATTGAATAAATAATTAAATAAACTGAGATTCGCTACTTTATTATCATATACACTTCAGTGCATGCAACCGGGGTCTGTAACACACAGACATCATCAGTTCTTATGTACATATATGCATTATTAACTACACTTGCAGTAACACTATAAGAACGTAGATTTGGTCAGCTGGGATGAACCTGTGTCACTGTGTTTATGTCACATGTGACTCTATTAGCTCCAAAATCCTTTAATGCAAACCACAAGGAAATAATTATTTTATTATACTATTTAAACAGTATTGAACAGTTCTCCATTACATAAAGAACACTAGATCAAAAGAACACTCTAATTTACTATGGTTATGTTAAACTGCACAAAGAGTTATGAAAGTGTGAGGCGGCACCATGCTCTTACTTTTAAGGTACAGGCAGGGTTCCCTGGTTAGAGGTGTCCAAATGTTGAGGTGCCCTCTGAGGTCATGGAGATAGTCTCTCATGAGCTGAATGCGTTTTTTTGCATATTTCCTCTTCATTTCAGTCATTAGACTATGTAAATTTACTAGTCTGCTGCTGCGAGCGGGAAACCACGCCCTAACTTGATTGATGTTGCCATGATAATGTAACCTCCATGAAAATGTGTTGATTAGGGCCTCAAATAAATAAATACAAATACAAATAGTAGTGAAATAAAAAGGTCTAAATAATTTCTCAAAATGTTCTAAAGAATGAACCACATAGGCCTGAAAGGAAAGTTGAGCTGCGTTGGCTTGAAAAGAGAGGCTGTTTGTTGGATAGATGTGAGGAAAAAGAACAAATGAAAGGATGGATGTTACCTGAAGAATTGATAAACACTGCTTAGTTGGAGTGGCTCAGGTGATTATGAGCTACCTCTACAGTTATGCTGCTATAGGCCTCAGAATGGGGTGACATGGGGATCACTTTTCATCATTCTACAGTACTTCATTCTATCTCAGTTCTCATATTCTGTAGTATTTTTTAGTCAAACATCTAGCTTTATGCTATGTCTGCTTTTTCTCATAATTGTTGCCTTATCTGGTCTGTTCCTGCATCTGCATCTGTGACACCAACCTGGACAGAAATAAGATCCTCCCATCCAGTGTAAATGCCGTTCTGTTTTTCAATCAAAATCTGTGACATAGATTTTCTATATTCTCCCAGACAGCCAACATTCACATGAGAAAAAGACCACCAATTGGAACAAATATCATCCACTAGGTCTCAGTTTTGCTAAAATAAAATAAACAACAACACGAAACTCATAACAGGTTGCAGCAGTCCATAACACAGGGCTGCTAAAACCTGTTGTGATAACGAACTACTATCTGTTTTCTGAAAACTATCTGTTTTAAAAGTGTTGTGCTCTGCTCTTCATCTATACACTAACAACTGCCAACCAGCTAGCCAACAACTGTTTCTGTGTGCAGCATGCTCCCATGCTCTTTCTACGGTAACAACAGTCTACACACAACATTTCCCCCCTCATTCATAAAATGGTCAAATCAGGGACAGCTTTAGCTGAGGACAGCAAATGGACTCTCGCTCAATTTTTTCGAAAACATTTTTACACCATTCTGCCAGCAGTCACACCAAAGCAAGCTGCGGTTGGAGCACTGATGTTTTTAAACAACATGGAGGTCTATCCTCCTAAGAACATTCTGAATCTTTTGCAAATCAAAGACCTTTGTTGGACTTTTGTTGTATGGTAGGTCTTTTGTTTGGATATTATAATCATGATGAGTGCGCTTCTGTAATTTCTTTGGAATGAGTTTCACAACCGTATTGTAGATGCTTGAAAGCTGAAACAGCAGTCTTCACTGTGTTATGTGAGGACTCTTCTTTTTTTAACAAATATGGCCTCCTTCACCATTTTTTCAAAAATCAGATTTTTTCAAAATCTCTGTCCAAAATCTGCACATTTTGGTCTTTAAAGGTGTTTCCTTCGTCCCTGAAGTGAAACTGTATAGTTAAATCTGGCTTAAAATGCTGGCTTTAAGCCAGTAGCTATTTTCTAAGGAGGATGGGCCTCCATGTTGTTGAAAAACAGCAACGCGCCAAATACACGTTGCTCTACTGGGAGGTTTGAAAACCTTTACTGCAATTTAAACCCACTTAATGGTCATAGAGCTGGAATACTGAGAATTTGCAGGTATCAGTCTCAGAGTTTCTTTTATTTTCTTTTATTTTCTTATTAGTCACAAAATACAGTATAAAGTGACATCGCTATGCTTTTAAGAAATGCTTAAAGAATCTTCATTGTCAACAAATCAATAAACATAAAAGAGATAATTAAGAGCCCAGGCCTGCCGCAGGGGCCAACTAAAATGTTGCCCGAAGGAACTAGAGTTAGAGTGATGAGAAAAATGAAAACTTTTCTATAGAAAGGTCTTCAGAGATATTGCCTGCACAGATGGGGTTTAGGTTTCCAAAACCTATATTGCTTGAAAGCAACATCATTAACATAAAAGAACATTTAAAAACATGCATCAGCTTAAAGATACTGGGCGTTATGCAGCAGAGGTTTCATATATTTCCCGTGAATATTTTTGTAAAGTTCTCTCTTCGTAAATTTCACATAAGTAATAAAAAAAGCAGCCGAACTTCAGTAAATGATAGTAAATGATCCTCATGAACGTGATGCATTCCACCTATGTGTAAGATAGCACATTTTTCAGGAGAATTGCAAATCTGCATAATTACCCACTGATGATTCCATATAAGGCTACAATTTCCTGTGCTTGTCAAACAATGTTCATTCACAGAAATGGCATTGAAGATAAAGAGGAGAGTATTTGGAGATTGAGATTCTTCTGACTGAGGGCTGAGCAGCAAAATTAAAGATTTTGGTGTCCATTAAACTTATCATGTAAAGCACCTCAATTGTTTCAAAAAACAAAAATAAATACCTGTGAAATTTTACCTGAGATACACAGGGTGCTGCATCTTTCTATTGTATCTAAAGTTCTGCACAGTAAGTAATTAATCTTACACACAGTCACACATTTTACGAAAACATTGTTTTTAGGTACAAGCCATCCTCCATTCTCCTGAGAAACTCTATGCTAAGTACCAGCTCACCAAAAATATTTTGTATATTCCAAGATTTAATTTTTTTTTGCTGCCCTATTTTCCTCCATCCTGTAAAATACGTGTGCAAGTCTTTAATTTAAATATTTTCTGTCTAGTCTCCGATAATATTCAGACCAAACAACTTTATGCAACCAAGATTTATGCAACCAGGTCTGATCTACATAATACATCACTCAAGCCACTAATGAAAAACAGTCCCTCAATAAACACAGCTCAGGCAGTCTACACTTTTCCAAACCTGCGTACATGATCGGAGAGCTGGCGAGTGCTTTGAGTGTATCCTACATTCACATCCTAATTGATGCATCCTTAAATAAGAGAGAAAGTGACCTATTTTCCTGGAGTACTCGCATTTGATAAATCAGCCCTTTGTCCCTTCAGAGTGTATGAAAGGCTTATTATTAGAGTTATATAGAAAAGAGATTTAACACAAGATTGAACAAATTCTGCAGTGGCCTGAACACTGATTGTATGCCTGTGTATTTGGAATGATAACTGACACTACATTCAGTTAAATCAGACGTAAACTAATTGAAGCAGTGATTTGAAAGGCAGTGCGCTTGATGTTCATTGCTCATGATTTATTCTTCCTTATGTTTCACTTCCATTCGTGGTAAAGATTTTGCTGCTATTTTTTTTTTTTTATTAAATGCAGAATCATTCTCATTCTTTTCAGCTTTCAAGTTTTTTTTGTTTCTATTTTGTCTGTTAACATTCAGAACAATTATTAGAGACACTTTAGCTTAACAATTATTAAAACTATCCAGGGTCTTACCCGCAAACTTCAGCAATGAATTACATTCCATTTTTTATATGCTATCCATTTCTCTGACCCAGTTTTACTGCCAAAGTCTTGAAAGTTTCATGAAATCTGACAGTGTTTCCTAGCTACTATTCTATATTCATTAATTGATTCCAAAAATCTCACCACCATCTGCCCATGGCTGTAACTCTCAAACTGGGCGGCTAAGTCATGTTTTGTTTTACAGCATTTAAAGCAAACCTAACATGCTTCACATTCTACTCACAAACATGGAGCATTATATAGGCAATGGTGGACCAGGGCCCAAAGCAGTGATGTGCAGCTTAAAGTAGCTGTCACGCTGATTTGCTGGTTTGGAATCAAGCCAATGTGCTGCGTCACCACTTGTGTTATTAGAGAGCAGATTCTGCAGCTGCCTCCCGGTGTGGAATTAGCTCCTTCAGTGTGATGAGGCACAGAAAGTTTTCGGCAAACAGATCGTGCTGACTAGTGCTTCTATGAACTGCCAAGAGGCAACAACAGTGTGTTGATATAGCAAAATAGAGAAATATAACTTCACTTCAGTTGAAGCAGATATTTTCATTCTATTATCTGAGCTCAAGCAGTTATAGGTTGGTTTTGTTTTGTTTTTTGTTTTTTTTAAATTGCTTTTATTTTATATTAAGGACAAATTTTATCTTAATTGTTTGTTTAATGGGCTGTTAAACATTCAGAGTTACTACAAAAATAATGTCTTTAAGTAAAAGTATAGTTACTCTGATAATATTTTAAATAAAATTTTAAGAAGGGGTTTTCTCTTTTTTAAATGTCACTTTAAATCTTAAACTAAATCCCCCCAAACACCAGAGGTCATTTAGATTTCGCTGAAATAGCCCAGAAATAGATTCCGTAAAAATTCAAAAAATATCCACTGGACTTGGTTTCCAAGATTTAAAGATGTTTCGCCACTTCTCCAGGAAGCTTTCTCAATTCAAATGTCTGGATCCGCAGTGAGTTTGAGCCTTATATAGACAAAGCTTTGTATCGCTTGGAAACATGCAAATGGTAACCGATGAATGGGTCGTTTGGTTCCATCGTTAGCCTGTAATATCTGAAACCTGTCTATGATTCTTAGGGTCAGTCGTTAAAGGTCGTTAACCAAGTTCAGTGGATATTTTTTGAATTTTTACGGAATGACTATGACCTGGATGACTGAGAACCTTCATCAGCACCCAGAAATAGATGTTGAAAATTTGGCTGTGTTTAGTCGGTCTGATTTTGTCAAACTTTAGTCCAGTAACAGATAAATAAAATACGTCAATAAAAAACACAGTTTTCAGCATCTTTTCAACAATCTGAAAATAATTTTTTTTCACCTTTCGTTTTTCTACCAAATATAGATGTTGTTTGCACATAAGTCATGTCATCTTTTCAATGTCTTTTCAAAAATTTTAGCTCGGCGGGATCAAAGTTTTCAGTAAAAGTTACTTTGGTACTTTCTATTAGCCCCTTTTACAGATTATGATTCGAATACATGATTTTTTAAAAGAATTCTTTGACATTGGAAGATGGTTATTTAAGAAGGAAACAAGTGGTTCGTCCCACTAAAACAGAGGGTGGCAGCAATGACTATTGACAGCTTCAGAACTGAATGCCAACAGTAATGATCCAGACGTGCAAGTTTCACCTATAGGTGTAGGTCACAAAATTAGGCAACGTTTGCTGCTTGGAGGATGCCTGCACTCGTTTTTGCTTTTGGGACATATATATCCAGTATTATTTGGTCAGCTGCTATATCAATTCCTTGGAGCTGGTCGGAATTCAAATCCTTTCTGTCCTTTAATGCATCTGTGAAGCTTCCATATGGTTCTACCTCAAAACCTGGTTGTTTATTACAAATTCTTCTTCCAATATATCCACAACCCATTATGTCTAAGAGATTCAAAAAACTGACTCCAAACTAAGCATCTGATTCAGTCTAAATCATATTTCATATGTGAGTTTCCAGCATCTGTGGAGTATTTTTGTTCTTGAAAAACAAAACTCATACAATAAGACACATGTAGTGCTTATAAAGTCCATTGAACTGCAAGGAAATGCTTGTAGCACCACAAATAACATCTGATTTAATCCATCCATCCATTTCCATCCATTTTCTGTCACGCTTATCCCAAACAGGGTCGCGAGGGGTGCTGGTGCCTATCTCCAGCTGTCTATGGGGAGAGGCGGAGTACACCCTGGACAGGTTGCCAGTCCATCGCAGGGCAACACAGAGACAAAAAACCATTCACACACACACTCACAGAGAATTTAGAAGCCAATTAACCTAACAGTCATGTTTTTGGCCTGTGAGATGAAGCCTGAGTACCTGGAGAGAACCCATGCATGCTCAGGGAGAACATGCAAACTGTCTTGCTGCAAGGCAGCAGTGGTAATCACTGCGCCACCCCTGATTTAACCTTTTGAAAATTTTTTTTTTTTTTCCATTGGTCAAAGTTTTCAGTGGCAACTATTTGAAAAAAATAAAAAATTTACAAAAATGATTTGATGGTTAAGGCAATAAAGAGTTGAGCCAATATGATTTTATAATTTACCAGATAAAACGATACTTGTGTTGATCAATACCTTATTAATACCTTATTTTTTATTAAACAAAATGGTAAAAACGTATATAAATGAAACAAATATCTAAAAACAAATTCTAAACATTTGCAACAAAATGATTTAAGATTACAAAAAAATAACTTATTATATAAATAAAAGAATAAAAACTAATTTAATATATATTTTTGTAATTACAATTCATCTAAAATATCCTTTCTTAAATTAAAAAGTATTTTGTTTATTTGTGCACATTCCTAGACTAAAGAAACTGCTCTGTCCAATAGAACAAGCTATCGTGTAGAGACCCCATTCTAAATACAAAATAGTTATTATTAGGGCCTAAAAGTTGCTAGATGATGTCATCACATAATTGAAATATCTGGTAATGCTTCAGAATAGTTGTGAGAGAGAAGAATATATATATATAAAAAAACTATATATATGCTTAAGAATAAAAAGATTTACTTAATTTAAAGATTCATTGTGTTCATTAATATTTAACTAAAACCAAACTGCATACATATTTTGTTTCAAATTAAACAAAAGATAGAAGGGGGACACAGAGAAGAAGAGGTTGATAATTGACAAAGGCTATATGTGATCAAATACAGGGAGGAATCTATTTAAGAGCAACAGTTTTAGTGGAAAAAAACACATTATAGATTATGTTTGCATCATATTTGCATTCCCTTTATTTTTAACCTGCTATAAAATCTTCGGGGAAGGTTGTCATTTTCTTTGGAGCAGTGAGCTCTTACTTGATAGGGAGCAAGTTTCACACCAACAATCTATTCCTCTGCAGTGTCTTACATACATAAAGATATGTTCAGAATGACTGAGTCATTTTTAGACTTTCCATCTGGAGGCACAGTTCTGTCCTTCTGCACACGGTCACAGAAAGTTCAGCTTAGAAAAAGCACTGAAGGCGTCGCTGCAAAGAATTTGTGGTCTTGAACTCACAGGTCCTGAACGATGTGACGCATTTCCTTCAAGCATCACTTTTGGTTATTTTTCATCAATAAAAATACTACAAATATCCTTTTTTTCCTGGAAAGAACACCTCTCAACTCCATAATTTCTGTTGATTTTATTAACTTTAAGGTAACAGAGAATTAAACCATAGTCTTACTCTAAGATCTACATGTGCTCACTTTTATCAGTGTCCAAACTCATACAGTACAGTGAACCGTATAAAAAAAGAAAAACATGCTGTTTTACCAACAGTTTTGTGTTGTAATCTGGGTGAAAATGAATGTAGTAAATGATGAATGAGGCATTATTGCAAAACCAAGTTTTATGAATACCTTCCTTTTTTGTCTCACAATGTCATCTCGAAAATGTCAAACTTTTAGACTCCCCTGCTTGATAGCAGACATGTCTAATAAATCAACATGCAATGATTTTTAACACGGTGACCAAAGCACTGCATAGATTGAATCGTTTTTTGAAAATGTTAAAGTGACTCAGTCTAAAATACTTCATAAATCAATAAATAGTCTAGCTGCTATCAGATGCTATCAGGTATACCTGGATTTAAATGAACTTGACTGAATTAAACTCATGTAATGCTTAAAGAGTGTTGTAGTGCACACAGAGAATCACAAGCCTCCTTAGCAGATTTTATTTTTGCATCCAAAGGTTCCAGTTTGCAGAATCAGAGACCTATGCTGCAGAATCCACTTTTGGACTTAAAGTGTACAACTTTGTTTAATTTTAAATTAATAGCAATCATATCTCGTGACTAAGGGTACAAAATTGAACTGCCAAGCACAAAATTATTCATACCCAAGCAGAGTTTAAATATTTTATTTATTAAATAGTTATTTTGTAACTTTTTTTTGTATAAAACATGATCTGATTTTTAAAAGCAGCCAAATTAAAAATGTGAAGCATCAGTTTTAGAATGCAATTTTGCTTGTATTCTCAACTTAATTTATTCCTCCACTTTAAACTATAGCTCTGTTATGATGCTAATCTCATGTAAGCAAACTAGTAACCCTTGATATATCCATTTTACAGGATATCAAATGAGCCGTATGGAATAAAGGCTATCTTTTTTGGCAATGCTGCTGTGTGCTAATTGTCCTTCTGTCCTTTGACACCGGATCAGACTGGCTTAGTTCAGGGTCGTGGTTTGGGAATTACACAGCCTTTACAATAATCTCTTGCTTTAAGCCAAAACACTTTATTTAAATATTCCAGTGAATAAAGCTATCTTGCATTGAAGTTGGTGATATGTGTGGAAATGTCAAAGTATTTCACTTTGGCATTTGACTTTGTTCTTTCCCCAAAGTCTCTCAGTTCATTTAAATGCTACCTCAGCACACCAGCCCCTAGACCCACACATTGCTTTGCATCCTCCCGCCACAAAACCTATTTTTATTTACTTTAGTGTCCTTGTGGTTTTGTTCTCTATTTGTATTTCATCACCTTGACTCTCACTGCCATAGATAAAATCCATCCAGTACCTGGATAGAACCCACGCATGCATGGAGAGAACATGTAAACTCCATGCAGAAAGACCCCAGGCCAGGAAACGAACACGGAGCTTTCTTGCTCCAAGGCAATAGAGCTACAAACTGCACATACGTACATAAAATCCAATTCATGAAATTGCCTTCATACACAATCTGTAAAGTGACTTCCTCATTGTGTAAGTTAAGTATAAATACAGCAGTTCTGTGCATAACCTTAAAGGTTTGCTAAGAACAGTAGTGACCAAGCACTTTCATGCAGACTAATGAGCACAGGAGACAGGTTGGAGAGAAGGTTTAAGGCTATGCTATAAAACAGTATTTTAAGCAGTGGTGAGATAGAAACATATCTATTTTTATTTAATACTTACTGTACGACAATCTCTGACACCTGCTTAGCTGTTTTTGACCAGTTCCAGCTTGTGACTATGCCCTGTCTACAGTAGACTGTAGGCCCTCAGGTTCCCCAAATGATGCTGTCCCTCCATGATTATTCAAAGGTATAGTGGAGGATATTCTTTTTCCAGGTGGATCATCAAAATAAGGTGTCCTCCTAGAATAGCATAGAATTAAACTTTATTGTCAGAACACCGTCATAAGTACAAAGCAAATCTCCTTTTGGAATTTAAGCTTGCATGAGCGATGCAAACAGCAACTTTTAAACAGAGCGTGCAAGAGGAGAAAAGCAGAAGTCTTATTTGCAGGGAAACTTTTTATATATAAATATGGGTGAGATGTGATCCATTCAAGCAACCGTCTTATCACCTACTTGAGGAGAAATGGGCTTGTAAGCAATTGATAGGCATTCCCTCTTGGCAGCGGGTACAAGGTTGTGCATGTGTGTTTTTTTGTTTTGTTTTTTTTATCGAGAGGGCAGGTCTTTTCAAAATTCGCGAAAATCTTCCACTATACCTAAAAGGAGGTTTCCCCTACTGTTGGAACCTCTGTTCTTGCACAGGTCTGGTCCCTGTACATTTTAAAGATGCAGTTGTACCCTCTCAAATTAAAAAAGGAATAGATCCTGCAATTCTTCAATTTCAGGGCAATCTCCAAACTAACTTTTATTTAAAAAAATCTTGAGAGGAAAGTAGTCAGTTAATGGCCTCTGTAAAAGACCAAAATATTCTTGATATTTTCCAATCTAGTTTTAAATCAAAGCACAGGACTGAATTAGCTCTTTTGATAGTTTCATATGATTTTTAGTCACCAACTCCTTTGACTGCATTATTTTTGTGCTTTTAGATTTAACTGCTGCATTCTACACTGTGGGCCAAAAGTCTTGATCTCTCGTCTGTAACAGTGGGTGGGAATCGGGGACATACCTCTGGAGTGGTTCCAGTCATATTTGGCTGACCAAACTTTTTGTGTCAGCCTTGGTGAATCTATTTCCTCGACTGCTCATCTCTCATGTGGGGTTCCCCAGGGCTTGGTCCTGGGTCCTGTTGTATTCTCTCTCAATACTTAAAGAGCATGGGATTTTTTACCATTGCTATGGAGGTGACAGTCAAATGTATGCCCCTCTTAAAAAGAATGATGTCGGCCTTAATCCAGTGTCTTGATGACATAAAGGCCTGGGTGACTCTGAGTTTTTAAAATTTTATTAAAAGAAAGACTGAAGTGATGGTTTTCTGTGACACCACTGGATAGATCAGGGCTCTTTGGCCCAGCATATCAAACCAATCATCACTAACCTAGGGATAAAAGTGAATGCAGATCTGAAGCCAATTCTTTCAAAGCAACAGTTTGAAATGGTCCATGTCCTTGTTACCACTCGGCTGGATTATTGTAATGCCCTCTATGGGGGGGTTAATGCCTCCTCCATCTCCCGTCTCCTGAAGGTTCAAATTGCTGCAGCACACCTTTTAACTGACACATACAAGTACAGTATGAGCGCATCTTCCCCATTTTAGCCTCACTCCACTGGCTGCCCATTCATTGTAGAATTTGTTTTAAAATTATTTTATTTGCTTTTAATTCCCTGAATGGACTTGCCCCACCATACCTCTATGGGCTTCTACATCCTTATAGGCCTACTCGCTCTCTCAGGTCAGCTGGTCAGCTTCTCCTGAGAGAGCCTAAAACTAAGCGGAACCTCAGATGGGAACGCGCTTTTGCTGTTGCAGCTCTAAAGCTTGGAAATGTCCTGCCTCAGCCCATCAGACAGGCCTCTTCTCTGATTGTTTTTCAAATCTCGTCAAAACCCGCTTTTTCGCTTTGGCTTTTAACACCTAACAAGACATTTGGCTTTATTCACATTCCTTACCCTACAAAGCCACATTAACATATTTGATTCATATTTCCGAAATAATGAATTTATAGACATCAGGGTCATGATGATTAACCCAGTGTGCTTCAAGCTGCAAATTAATTTAGGCTTTAAATTTTCCATTTTTTTTAAAACACTTTGTTTTTCCTTCTATCTGCTTTGGTCCACTTTACATTTAGAGGCCACATTTTGAAATCAGAAATAAGCGGAAGATGAAGTATGGTTCTCCTATAGTACATCATATGAATTTCATTTCAGAGAGACAGCAATGATTAGTCTACGCTACTGTAGTTGTTTGGGATACTCAGGTAAAGAGTGGTTTTTGCTTGTTTTCTATCTGTAAAGCAATACTTAGTACTTTCGAAAATAGTTCATTACCAATAAAAAAATTAAAACCCTTTTTCATAAAATAGAAACAATGCTTTCACTTACAGACTTTTTCAGTTCTTTATGCCCACTTGATGTGACTTTTTGTTATTTCTTATGACCTCTCACTTCCTCTTTATGGGTCTGCAACAGCATGCATTTATTGTGCTGACATGGTATCAAAATTATAATGATAAAGACATAAACACTTGATGCTTTTGAAAACAGTTGCTTTGCGTTTTTTCAGCCCATAGAGAATCTTCATTTTGGCAGAACCTGCAGGTTAGGGTATAAAAATCTCAGTGGAGGCAGGATATTATTTGTGAAAATGCAGCCAGTGTGTGGGTGGGAAAAAATGGACCATATCCGTCTAACATGAACACAGAGGATGTTTCATGTATTTCAGTGTTTTATGCAAAGCTGTTACAGTTTTCCATTTTTTTTTTTTTTTTTACCTTTTTTGTTTTTATGGTAGAGACAAGGTGCATTGAGTAATGGAAAATTGCTTTTATATATATCAAATGGTCTGTCTGACATTATGTTCATAAAAGACCAGTAAGCAATAATTTATTATTTTAAATTAAAAATTATTAAAAATTGTGGTGGGAAGAACTATGGGTATTTTTAGATCACTCACAATTTCCCTGTTTTGTTTTCCAATGCAGTGTTTACAAGCCGACTCAGCTGTGTGTATGTTCTTGTGAATAGCTTCAACTCTGGGCTTAGCCACTTTGTTTCCATAAAATGCAACCATCCAGGCAGCATGGCGTAGGGGCAAAATGGTAGAGAGTGGGTCCAGTGGATTGAAACAATAACTACTTATAGGCTCATTATGAATACCTCAAATTGTAGCTCCTACCTTGTGTTCCTAACTTGCTCTTGTAACCTTTTATGGGGGTCAATGATAAAAACACTATCCAGGGTAGAAAAGAAGTTGTGGAAAGCTGTTCTGAAACAAGAAAGATGTCATCCTTATTAACGACATTAAGGAGGGAAAACATATAAATGACGCTGGTCAAATTCCGACTATAGACTTCGGGTAAGGAGCAACATAAAAAAAAACTACACACGTAATGAATGGCTGAAGCTCTCTGAATTAACAGAATACAGGGTTATTGCACAAGGTATTAATTGGGTATTTATATTTATTGCAATTGCACTGGATACCAAATATGAAAGCAGGTTAGTGCACAGGGTATCAAACAGTTATTGCACATTAGATATTGCAGAAGTTGTTCGGGCAGGGATGAATAACATGCGGTCACGCTCCTTTTTACAAACAGGGAGTAAAAGTCTTTCACTAAAGGATTAGATCAGTAGCAGCGCATCTACAATCTAGTGCAGAGGGTGAAAGGTGTTGTCCATGATGGATGAAAGCTTGGACAGCACCCTCCTCTAAGCCACTTCCTCCACTGAGTCCAGAACGCGGCCTAGGACAGAAACTGCCCTTTTCACCAGTTTATTCAGTCTCTTTCTGTCCCACTCTGCGCTGCCAGTGGGCTATGATCCCCCACTGAACGAGGATCAAATAGCATCTCCTCAGTTTTGTTAATGTTGTGAGGTAGTTCCTCACTGAAGAAATTTCGTAACCTCTGTGAAGCACACTGATAGGTCTGAGTTTGGGTGAAGCAGGATAAGAAAGGCAGTTTCATTAGAAAATGTAAATAATAGGTTGCCAGGGAGACAATTGGTGCAGTTTTTTGTGTAAAAGGTGAACAGAACCAGTGAGCTTACGCAACCCTGAGGTGCACCTGTACTGATGTATTTAGATTCTGAAACTGTGTCATTAATCCTGACATTTTCTGTTCTATTTGTTAAAAAAGAATATAACTACTTAATAATAAAATAATTAACATTCTTCTGGATCGTTTTTTGTAAGAGTAGATGAGGCTGTAATGAGTTAAAAGCAGAACTAAAATCAACCAAAAAAAGACATGCATAAGCCTTGGGATCCTTCAGATTTTTAAGAGCCAGCTGGGCAATGCTATTAATTGCATTGTCTGTGCTCCTTCCCTACCTATAAGCAAACTGCAGTAGGTCCAGTTTGGGGTCGACTTCAGATTTCAGTATTGACACCACATTTTCTTTTAAAGCATTTCATAAAAACAGAAGTTTGAGCCACCAGTCTATAATTGTTGTTTTCTAAAGGACAAGTTTTCTTTGGAATGGGAATAATGGTGGATTCTTTTCCCAGAGGGCAGGAACCAGATGGGAATCTGCTGACTTCTGAAACATGGGGCACCATGCTGGGGTTAGCTCTAGAGCAAAGGTTTTTAGGAAAAAAAAAAACAGGGCTGCTATTCAATCTTTTTTAAATACATGGCTGAAAAGTGATTGGATTTTGAGGGGATCAACTGCTAACTCTCGCTTGTAATTAACTGTAGAACATTATTGCATTCCAAAAATGTATCTTGTGTATCAAACCTCAGAAAAAAAAGGCATTACTGTTAAAATGGAAAATCAAATAATGTCTAGAAATGTAAATATTTGGTCAAAAGCTCGCTATTAATTTTCTGAAGTAAGCATGATTTACTTTAATTTAAATACACCTGGGTTGAATTGTGCAAATAATGCTGTTTATCCAGAATGATATTTTTTATTTTGTGCTGATGGGTTTTCGACCTCTTGCTTATATAGAACAGTTGGAAGTATATTGAGGACGGCTTTAACAAACAACCTGCTTTAATCAGTATCTGTTTGCTTGTGGTAGGGCTTCTCTTCATGTGTATCTAATAAGGAGACGGATGAAGTTTTAATGTATATTCCAAAGGTTGGCATATTTGTATTTTCCTTTGAAGGAAACCATCAGAACCCAGAGCAGATGTTGCTTTATTTACTGCCAAGCTAAAGAATAGATGTCATGTTCAATAAAATATGTTTCCCTTCTCTCTTATGGTTCTGCAGATTTATTTGTCACTGAAATTCCCTGTCACAAGTTCATAATGGCTACATTTCACTGCTAAATCAAATGAATGGCACCATAAAATCCTGGCTCCCACCGCAGCACCTCTGCGTATTTAAGAGGCTTAACAGACCGTGTAGTGGTCTTTACTGTTGTATCGCTGTTTTACCCGTGAGCTTACATTGTAGTGAATTAGTTGCACAAGGCAAGCTGCACACTTGATACATAAAAAAAAAAAAAACATGGGACAACACTGATTTGGAAATAAAGAAATTTGAAGTAAAATTATAGATGCTGCTCGTTCTCACCAACTCCAGTGGTTGGACTTTAATTGTTGATTTATTTTTCATGTTACTAGTACTGTCAGAGAATATTACTGTGCCAAAAAGTAAACATGTTGAGCAACTCATCTCAACTCAATTTAAATAGATATCGAATTTCTCCTTCTTTAGATTCGCTTCATAGTCAATCTAGAATGGAATTTTAAATCTAAGGTTCTCCAAGGTGTGCTTGAGACTAATGCCTTAATCACACCTAGGAGAACACAACAATCCATATGGCTATTTGATTTGCATCTGACTTTGAGTGTGTTTAGGAGAATTGACCTCCATGCTGCTTAAATACATCAGCACTCCAACTACAGCTTGCTGTGGTATGAGCTAACAGACACCTGGACAGGCGACGAAATGTCTTTAAGAAACTGTGAGAAAGTCTGGTTGCCTTCCAATTTAAGCCTGTTTGTGGTAACCCTGTCATTGTTATTTCAATAAGGCCCTTCGAATATGTTGAAAAAAAAAAAAATTTGGGAAGTTTTTGGCTTATTGAGCTATTCAGCAAAAGAAATGCACTGTTTTCAGCATTTGGTGTCGGAAATTAGTCAAATAAGCTGCGTCTTAAGTAATTATTTGCCGCTCTGAGGGCTGTTTGTCCCATTGGTGGTTGTCTGAGCTCATATTCTCAGCAGTTTGCAAAATTACTGTGATTATGCATTAGACCTATCACACGATAATTAAACTTGTATTAGCATTTGAATGCAGAGATGCTAAAGTTATTTAGTTAAGTTCCTTAAACTGCCAGAAGTAATATGTTAAAGACAGTGTCATAAATTAATTATACCTTAAGATAATTGCAGATTAGATATTCAAAAGCATAGCACAGCTGCACCTTTAGGAGGACTAATTAAAAAAGTATGTTGACTGTTTATTGTGGAATCTATTCAAATCTTTGAAGTTAAATGACCTGCAAAAAGCTAGTTAGTAACTATCTTACAAAAGTACGACCATCCTTTATAAATATATATTTCATAAAGTGCTGCATCAGAAATCAGGATGACATAAAACAGACTGGTTCCATCTGTGCTTCATCTCTTGGATGTTTGCAGATGCTGTTTTATTATATTATTTATATGACTTGGTGTTTGATGGCCAGATGCCTTAGCTTATTTTCTATTTAAACTGATACTCGCTGCGACAGATGACAGTAAGCTGCTATTTAATAAAATATTAATCCAAAAACCTCAAGTTTTTGTTCTCATATTTTATGTTTAAAGACAACCATGAGAACAAAATGTTGAAAAACAAAGACAAAAATAGGATACAAATACAATGCAGTAAAACAACTTTGCATGGATAAGACCCTCTTCACTGTATTCACAACAAACGGAAATCCTGTCTACACCATTCAGTAAAAAAAACCCAAAAACAATACAGCTAAATGATCTCCATAGTAGTTTCACCATTGGCTTGACTAAATTATTCATCAATTTGGACATCTGATCATATTAGAGGGAAGCAAAGTAAGCTCAATAGCCACAGAATCATACAACCTCTTTTTAAAAACTCTGGTTTAGCAGTTCGCCAACAGGGCATATTGAACCCAATCCTTCTCCATACATGCTTGTGCATATTTTATGTTTGGGTTTTAATGACCAAATAGTGCTGTGATAGAGACTTGTAATGCAGTCTCTGGCAGTCTCTCCTTTGTTTCACCTGGTAAAAGTTTTTTCTGAGAGTCACTGCCCAACTCTAGCTAAGGAGATGCAGATCATGGATTGTGAGTAGGAGCAGGTAATTAGAGATTTTTATAATGACTTATGCTGCATGTTGTTCCCTCACCTGGCAGGGTCAGTAGCGAAGAGGTCTACGTCAGCTGTCTCATCGCACAAGAACAACAGCCATATATTTAGAGAAGCGTTGAAGGTGCTTTCAAACTGAGTGTGGTTTCTGCAGTGATTGCCGCAAAGATTTCGCAGCTGTGCATTTCAGAGTTTACACAATGGAATGCATCCTAAGATAGGAGGAGCTTCAGCAGCATGAAGCTGACACTCCACCCACGTAAAAAAAACTACTCACCAAATTGACTGAATAGTCAGTGCAGGTTTATGCCGTTAAATGTAAAATTTCTTTAAATAAATAATTTGTGCTACATTTTTTTCAGAGATATTAAAGATTTGTTACCGTTTTTTTAGGTCACCATTCCCCCACTAAGCTCCAAATTGAACAAAAGTGGTCTACTTTTTTAGTGCACACGCGTAATTTAAACTGTCAGTAGTGCTGCTTTGGTTTTAGAGATATTTCGGCCAATGATGTCATCATCCAACCTTAGTGCTGCACTCGTTTCCAAATAAACAGTTACTATAGATAACAGAATATAGCATTCCCGCGCTGGCATTTAATATAACAGTAGACATGTTTACTGTATTCAGTGGATTGTATGATTGTTTCACAGTATTTAGTAGTTCTTCAGCCTCCCAGATCCTCGAATTTGGATTTTCCGATACCCCTGGTGGCTCCGTAGTATTTCCTATCACAGTCACGCTGTCAGCACTTCACTATAAAAACTTGGCTGAAATGTACACTACAGCGAAATTGTTCTCTGTGCACAACTTTTGAATCGACTTGGGGAGACCATCCAATTTTGGAAAGGCACTGAAAAAGTAGATCACTTTGGTTCACCCACAGCTGCGTCTGGATGAAGGTCGGTTTTGGGGATGCATCCTTGCATCTAGCTGGGCAGAGAGCACCAGTTCTGGGGAGCGACGGGTTGGCCGGTGTCTGCTCTGGAGGTGGGGAGGAAAACAACCAGTTCTTCTAGGGCTAAATTAAAACAGCTTTTTTAAAAGCCATCTAAAAACCTCTTGATAGCCTTTTTATTTCATCCTTGTCAACATCCCTTCTTCTTTCTATATTCCATTCTAACTGAAAAAAGCTTTGTTTCAGCTGCACTTCTTTATCCTACAGTATGTCACAACCACGACCAGTTCCTGACTAGTTGTCACAACGCGATTTTACAGAAAAGTTCAGATTTTTTTACTTTAGCAGTCACTGCTCTGTTTCCTTCATGTGGTGCCGCTGTTTTACAAAACCTCAGTTCTACTGATTAGCACAAGAAGTGAGCGGGAGCGGTGACAGCTGTCCCCAAATGGAATTCACTACACTTCCCTGCATGGTTTACATAGGAATACTATGTAAATTCTTCCCCCTCGCCCCTTCACTATGAATGCAACTTGACTTTTCCCTCAAAGCGCCCCTATTATTATTTTTGCTAGTTTTTTGTTGTTGTTGTTGCTTTTGATAAAACCCACAAATCCAAGTCAGTCCTCAAGCCTTTAAATATATTGTTTGAACCAAAAGAGTATTTACAAAATTTGTTGGTCAATGCAAATTGCTGCTGAGGTTTGAACAGACAACACTGGAAATGGAGTGGGGCATAACTTAGAAATTATTGTAACTGCTTAGGATTTTACATGATTCAGTGCATTGTTTTGTTTATTTATTTTTTGTTTGTTGTATCTATATAAGAACCCTGAAACTGGAGACCAATTAGCTTGAGCCCTGAAGAATTTGTATCTTACAAAAGGAAAAGGACATTACTGATAATTGATATGATAAAAAAATTCAATTAAAATCTGGAGGAATTGCTAGCGGCTAAATGACAGAACCTGAGTGAATGAATCAACTGTCCCTCAAATAAATGTATCAAATGAGGAAAGTTTTTTACATTATGCACTTATAACTTTGAGTCTGTGAAATGGAGGAAGTCTCTAAATGAGATAATGCTGGTTACATGGGGTTTTTTTGGCAAATGGCTTTTACAAGCCATTCGCAGTACATCTGTTTGACCTTGGCTTAGTGAATACTGATCAATACTGAACAGGTGACTGTTATGCTGGCCTTTGTGCTTATGAATATGAATTATGTCTTTAACTCTGTAGGTCTGATCTTTATTTCATGCTGGACAATGAAGACGGTGAGTGAAAAAGGGAAACATATTCTCCGCACAGAATTTCATGAAGAAAAATTTAATAAAGACAATGTGTGCCACTTACATTTTCTGTATGTCATTAATGTTTATCTGGAGCTTTGTATTTTGACAACATTAACTTTTTCATCATCAGTCTGTTCTCTGGTCAGATAAACCTCGTAGTTTGCAATTAGTTTAAAATTTCACCAAACACCAGACTAGGCCTCCGTTTAAGTTAAATTCTTCAGTGATATGGCACTTATCACTGTCTCGTGAGTCATGTCTCATGAGGTATAGTGTCTCTAGGTTTTTTTTCTCTCCACTGCAAAGACAAATCCTGCAGTGTGATACAGACAGCTGCATTATCTTAACCTAGGCCACACAGTAATTATCTAATTTTTAGGCTTTCTTTGATGGGTTTCTGGGCAACATAAAACTTTTCTCTCTCCACTTCCATTCATTTGTATGGCCTAACCCAGACCCTTACCCTGACCATTACCGTCATACCCCTAACCTAAACCTTAGATCTAAAGCTAACCCCAAAACCAAGAAGAGAAGTTTTCATCACAAGGTACGACTTGAGTGGTCCCCACAATGTAGCTTATTTGAGGAAAAAAATGGCATTACAATGTTCCCATGAGGTAACAAAATAAGTCACACAGTGTATGCTTGTAGAGGGAGATACACTTAGTCTACGTGGGCTAAATCACTCTCACAGAAAATAAGGCACAGTAGTCTATCTAAATTATATAGATTGTTTATGATAAAGGTGTTGTTCCACATATCCGTGTGTCATGACAATGGTGTGTGACCTGCAACAGCCCCACAATCTCCAGGGCTTAAGGCCTCCCAGAATGAATTTCTACATCTGCTACACAATCACTCTGATACTTTTTTACTATGGAGATGGAGTCACCTACCTCAGAGCCCTGAGGCTTACCTCCTTCCCAGAAGACATAAAGCTAACCTTCCGACAATATCTTGACTTTGGGTTACATTCCTCTTCCACCAAACATCCACCTCGATACAGTCCTTTTTTTCACCCTCCTCTTTTAGAGTTGCTAGACAGATTTCCAGAACTTCCTTGAGGCCAACTAAAATCCCTATGCTTAACCTCCTCAAATTCCTCCCAGGTCCAATATCTGCTTCTGCGAAAAGAAAAGCTGTAGCCCTCATAACCACCCACTTGGATAGGTCAGCTTTTTCAAGAGTTCCAAAACCAAACTAAGCCCTCCTTTTTTATTTTCTTCAGGTTAATTAATCTATTATATTAATAAACAATGTTCTTTATGTGAAAACTGAGCAAACTTTCATTTTGTTTGATCCTTAGACATTGAATATAACTGGAAGTTACATAAATCTGTATAATTTCTTAATCTTCTTATGATCAGTACATCATATTACATCTTGGGAAAAAGAAAACTTATCTAAATAAGTAATACAGCCTTTTTAAATGACCCAAAACTTGTCATCTAAGCAGCTGTGAGCATGTACGTATATGTCTGGAGCACATTTCATAACTATTAGCATTCCCGAAAAATGCAATACAGTCTTTCTTTTAATATATATTTAAACTACTATTTTCCAATGTTTAAGTAATACAAAACTTCTTTGAGCTTTCAGTAATGAAGTTTGGAGTATTGATTTCAATATATATTAATGCAAATGGGGTAAAAATGACACAAATATGCATATGCTGTCATGATCTTGGCACTGATGACTGGATTATTAGTTAATTTCTTCCACCTACTTAGCTCAGCTCATCTGATCCACCTGTTCCAGATCCTATTTATGCTGCCTGTTTGCAGTCATCAGTGCCAAATTATTTGAGCCGAGTTTAAGAGTTCTCTAACGTATCCTGTTGTGTTTTCACTGGCTGATCTTGACCTCTTTCTGCCTCTGGACCCCTGAGTTTTGGCTGGTCCCTGTTCTGGTCTGTTTCTGCCTGTTCCTGTGTTTGGACTGCTGTTTGGACTCTGCCTGTTAATGAGCTTGGATCTATCCCCTGACCCTGGCTTGGATTTCCCTTCGGTACCGCTGCGTCTCTCTGATCTACTAGTCTGGACATCTGCTTCGTCAACTGCTCTGGATTCTGCCTCTGAACTTTTCTGCTCTTCTGCATCTGCTGGCCTGTGCTCGTCAGTCTGCTCTTCCTCACTCTTGGAACTCTCTGGGCGGCTCCCGCTGCAAGCTGTGGAAAAGTCATTTGACTGGTTCCCACTCCTGCCTCTAAGGACAGACAGCTCTAAGAACCAGGTTAGTGACTCACATAAATGTTATTTTCCAGTTTAGTGATCACTGACTTGAGTATTAATCTTTACAGTGAATCCAGCAAGTGGGTCCCAGCTGACGAGCCATGCAATCTTGAGCAGTCCATAAAGTGTTGCACTTTAAAACAAACCTTTTCTGTCTGCCTGAATTATTTTTCCTATTTTCTAAACCCTGACATATACCCTTCCTCCATATACCCAGACATACAACCCACAGGTACTCTTGCAAGCTGTAACTAAAAAAAATGCAATTTTCAAACATAAAGTTAAAATTTCTCAGTTTGTCGTTTTCAATTTGTATTTTCCACCCACACTCTGACTTTTAAGTCCATAAGTCAGGGCTTTAGAAATGCACATTCCAGGAGTCTAAAGAGACACTTCTATAAGTATTTAAAAACTGTTATTTTAGGACCACTTCACTTGCTGCATCAATAAGTTTTCTCCACAATTCATCATTAAGTTAATGATCAAAGGTATCGTCACAGTCCTCCTTCATTATCACACACCACTTAGGGGTGGGGTGTCACCAGTAACATTCGTATCTAAGGGGCCCATCAGCATAATGCCACTTTCATGCTCTGTAGAATTTCAGTTGACCTTGGAGAGATCATTTTAAAGCTGGGGCTTCCCTCTTAGTATGCTCTTTTCAAATATACAGTGAAATGAAATGTAGTTTAATATGGGCAACAGCTGGTGTTCATGCAATTTTCAGTTCATTGTAAGGGTGAAGCCTTGATCAGTCCTGGGTTCGAATTAACATCTTAACCAATTTCACTTTTGAGGATGTCAATTAAAGTCTCCTTTCAGGTATGACCTTTTTTAATTTTAACTAATTTGGCTTCAAAGGGCCTTATCTGCTCTATAAAACTCTAATCCTGCTTAAATCTTAACAGGGTTAAGGGCAAGGGCGGTGTATTTATACAACACATTTATATATATATATATATATATATATATATACAACACATTTACATATAAAAAAAAATAAATAAATGTATTAGGAAAAGTTCGTTGCAGTGTCATAAAAGTAGTTAAACATACATTCCAGTTGCTGCTGTCAAACAAATGCCGTCTCTGGATGGCAGAGAGAAAAGTAATTCTTGGTATCAGTAATGATTACTAATTATAAGTTAAGAGACCTTAGCCTTATTAGGTTTAATTAGAGCTCCACTCAATAATTTGTTGAAGATGCTTGCAACATTTTGACCATTTGAAAAAGAAAATCCCAACTCATTAATCTAATTATTCTTTTGTATGGTAAGAAAAAAATCCAATTGCAAATCACTTATTAAAAGCCCAACATTTATGAGTAGATATAATTTTCTTGCTAAAATAGTTTTGTAAAAATGTAAAAAAAACAAAAAAGTTAGATGTCTTCCTTGAATTAAAATGTAAAGATAATTTTTGAAGGTTGAATTATCTTTTCATTCATATAAATGCTGCTGGAAAGGCTGTGAAGACAAAGACATTCCCTCTTGAGTAATGCTAGCATTTTGACGTGTGCGGCTCTCTCACTTTTCCCCACGGCTGCAGGAGATCCACATTTCAAATGCCAGCAGGCACACAAGAGCTGTAGGGGAAACTGGTAGTGAGGAGATATTGTGGGAGGGCTGATTCGATCAAGCGGCAGGCAGCCCCAGTTCTCCCCATGCCGCAACTTGCCATCCATCTCCCTTCCATCGAGCAGGGGAATAAAAGTGACAGAGTGCAATCACTGTCTCTTATCTGCCAATGAGGAGAATAGGTAGGGATGAGATTGAGTGACCGTCTGACTGTGGTGTGTCGGACGTATCAGCCTTATTGAATTATGACTCGGCAGGAAGTGGGAAGTCATGAACAGGATTGGGCCATGGTTAGATATCACAGGAGTGGGTTTTTTAGGAGTAGACAGGACCAAAAAAACAGCTCTAAATGCTCATGATGCCTTTTATTTGGTCATAAGATCTGAAAGGTAGGCTATTGGTTTGACCGAGTTTAAACAATGAGACACAGCCATTCAAAATTCAAGTTTGGTTTCAGGAATTAATGCAAAGGTCTGCAATTACAACAAGCAGTAGAAGAGTTTGAATATAGATTTCATGAACTAAATGTATATAGCCCTTCACAATAAAACCACATACAGCCAGTTGCATTCATTAACTCACACAGTTAACACATATAAACAGATCAGTAGGCAACTTGGGGTTAAGTGCCTTGCCCAGAGGCAGCAGGAAACTGAAACTCACGGTTACAGATTTCAAGATTAAAATTATTCCCTTTGTTACACAGATTTGTGGTCATACCATATCAGAAGACATGCATCATATATTTAGGGCCTTTCAAAATATTCATATTTCATTTTCTGAAGCTGAGAAACATTTTAAAAAGCATAAGAGAAAAAGACTGATGGCCTTAAGCAAAAAAACAAAAACAAAACAGCAAACACTAAAATGATTGCATAGCAATATATAGACAGAAGGTATTGAATGAGTTTCACGCGTGAAAGTGAAATAAGGTGAAGATCTACAGTTTATCCTGGTACTGTATGTCCAGTGAGGAGATCAATAAGGCATTAGGGATTAAATAGGTCATGAGGTTAAACATGACTAAAGACATGAGGCTAATTAATTGTAATCAAAAAGGTATAATCTTCAACTTTATTAGTCTCTATGGAGATGGTTTTCACACAATTTTAAAAATGTCTGTAAATCCTAAGCACACCTTGTCAAATGTGGTGCTCGGAAAGCAAAAATGATAAAACAATGAAAGGGGGCAGCTGGAAACCCAAAAATATGATATTTGCCTTTTTAAAGATTTGCTTGTTTACTCTGCTGGTACTGCAGTTTGCTTTTCCCTACCGTGCTGTATATATGTAATCTTTCATTTAAAGTGTATGATAGCTGTATGATTCAGCAGAAAGAAAATAGTTCACGGTCCTGTGAAGTTAAAAACAAGTGAAACAAGCAACAAAAAAAAAACTGTCTACAAATGGGATGAAAATCACCCCCAAAGCGTTGAAACATCAATGGGATGTTCTTCCTCCTCTTTCTCTGTTTGGGGTCACTACAGCGGATAATCTGTTTCCATCGCTTCCTGCCCACCGCATCTCCTGACCTGCATGTCCGCCCTCACCACATCTATAAATCTTTTCCTTTTCTTCTTTCCTGGCAGCTCCATCTTCTCCCAATACGCCCAGCCTCGCTGCTCCACGTTTGAGCTCTCTCCCAGTGATTTGCTCATTCCTAATCCTGTCCATCCTCATTCCTTCCAAAGTAAATCTTAGTATCGTTGACTCAACTGCCTCTAACTCTTTTTCCTGTCTTTTTATCTGTGGCACAGTCTTTAACACACCAAACATAGCTTTCCTCCCTCTTTATGTGTAAAGCTTCTCTTGTTCTTTCTGGTTTTCCTCTTTCAAATCAGTCCAGGTATTATTTTCCTCTCAGGCTGACATGTACTTAACGTAATTTATTTTTCACTTTGGATATTTATCACATTGATGTGTCGTTATCATCTAACAAGTACAGGTAACTGTAATCCACACCATGTAGATGCACCCCTGCTATGCATCCATTGTGTTATTTTGACTTTATACTTGATATTGTTTTTCAGGATCTGTAATTAATAAAATAAACACTTTGATCCACTTTTGTTGCACTCTTAATAGACGTAAAATAAACTTATAAATTTCAGTTTCTTCCCCCAAGCCATTGCCCCCCCTCAACTCCGACCTGCACTGTCGGTCACTTTACACCTGTTTTGCACTATCCCCCCCCACAATCTGTGCCAGTACTGTTTACATTTCCTTTTCACTGTTTACATTTCCTTTTCACTGTTTACATTTCCTTTTAATATATTTATATATATTTTTTGTAACTGTTTACATTCCCTTTTCCTTTTAATATATCTATATATTTTTTTTTTTTTTTTTTATTTCACGGTAGCTGTTATGGAAGTCCCAAATCTCATTGTATCTGTCACAGAATATAATGACAATAAAGGCTTTTTGACTTTGACTTTTGACTAAATTACTTTTTATTTCTTTTTTAGAGAAAATGGCTTAAGATAAAATGAATATCAATGTCTTAAAAGGAACAGGCATCAAACCAACACACCCTCCCAGAATGTAAAAGGATTTCAGCACATCATCATCAAAGTTGGTCAAAAAAATGTTGTGAAATCTAGTTTGGATGATAATTTTACTAAAATAGGTACAGAAGTTCAAAAGGTGCTATGAGAAAACCAAGAGTGGAAGTCTCTACATAGATAATCCTGCAACTCTGAAATGAACAAACTGCAGATAAATGTAATTATTTGCGTTATCAACTACTTATGGTATCAAAGGGGCCGTTATTTGTAATTCAAATAAAATCCCTTTAAATTGCATTTAAAATAGCAGATAAACAAAACCAGTTAATTTTCTACATTAATAAAAAAAAACATTAAATCAGCAGGTTACTAATCAGAGTTCTGATGATTTTTAATGTTTAATCTTTTTAATGTTTACTCAGTATAATAAACAAGTGCTGGGCAGCGATTAAAAGTTTTAATGACGATTATTCAGCAAAAATTTGTTTCACTACTTTCTGCTAACCTGATTGGAGGTTGTAGTCTCTTAAGCCTCTATTCCACTGAAAATATTTGGGTCTTTCCGGGTTTTTCACACATGTGTCGACCCACTAAAAATCAGCATTTTGCTCCCTTCAGATTGGCAAAAAAAGCTGGATCTAACCCCTCTCTTGTAAGCTCTGCCCCCCGGCGCTGCGTGTCTGGTGACACCATCATGCAGGGTTAGCATTGATGAGGTGGCCAGTGCAACAGAAATCAGGAAAGTAAACAATGGAGAGAAACATATAAGAAAGCCGTGGCCAGTGCACTTTATTGTTTCACTTTTATCTGTTCGAATCTCTCTGCGCCATGTTTATCGAATGTAAACAAAGTTGTTTACATTCAATATTTCAGCTTGTTAGATCAGATGTGGCTAGTTTGGTTTGTTGACATCCAACGTTGCACTCAGTGTTATCACATAGATTAAAAGGTCAACCAACGTCTGTTCCCGGGTTTGAATGGGTTTTTCGGCCAGTAGAAAAGTGGTATAACAGAGGTCTCACTCTCCCAACAGGAGCTGTCTAAGTTCTGAGAAGTAAAAATTCTGACTCGAAAAACTGATTAAAAGACATTTCCGCTTTGTAATGTAAATTCCACTTTTAAACATAGTTAAGGATCTGTTATTCTGTGGGCCTGTTTTCCTACCCGTGGAAATCTCAGTCAAGTTAACTGAATGCTGAATTATTTGAAATGTCAATCTTATTGATTACATCAGCAGTGGTGGTTCTAGACAAAGTAAGTGTGGTATAATGTCTTCAGTAAAAGGCCATAACCGTGGCCAGGATCAGTTCAACAGGTGCACTGGCTTCTGCTGGTCCCTCTGTAGAACAACTCATGTCCATCAGTAAACAAACAAAATTGAGTCATTAGTAAGTCTCTCAAGAAGATAATAATCAAGGAAATTTTTTAAATGCAAATTTCATTTACCAGAAAAAAATGTACTTCCTGAACCCAAATGCTTCTGCAAGGTAGGCTATAGAAAAGGGAGGACCCAGGCATAGATAAGGTATATGAGATGGGGCAGAGGAAGTGTAAAAAAAAAAAAAAAAAAAAAAGAAACAAAACAGAAATGTGTACATTAAAGTATTTTCAAAAAAAGAAAAAGCTCTTCTGCTTCATGGGCTACTTACCCTTTCCTTTCCCACCTACATAGGAAAGATTAATCTTGGGTTCATGATTCAGGTTTACAGCTCCAGCTGTTATGTTTTGTTTTTTTTATTTATTTATTTTTTTATCTTGTTTAGACACCCACACAACATTAAACTACATGGTCGGACCGAAACGGGAACATAATTAAAACAAATAGTATATCTTGTGCTTGCAGTCTTATTGCTGTTGCTGATCATTATAAAAATTGGGCCAACTGCTAAGGATGACACGTCTTTTATCATGGGGTGAGTCCGCCTTACAACCTCATGGTAGGATTGTGAAGCAAAGGAGCAATTAAACTTAAAGCTGACAGAGTAAAAACACTTCAGTTTGACCTCTTGCCTGGTGGCTGACGGAAGGTAACAACCTTCAAACCCCAATGGGGATTTCTAGTTTAAAAAAAACGGAAGGGGGGTTGCAAAAGTAAATAACGAAAACCAGCAGCTGTCTACACAGTGGGCTCCCAGTGCCAGCACTCTGTTATATTCAATTAAATGTTATTTCATCAAATAATTTTCTGCCATTTATTGTTCTGTGACCACACACCCACATGGCTATGTGTTGGGACAACAGATGAGAGTAAATCAAGCTCAAATCATGATCTAACATTTAATTGCCATATACACATATGGAATAAATGCCCTCTGAAGACTTTTTAAAATATAAGAATTAATTGACAAAATTAATTTAGCCCAAAGTTCAACATATTTCAATTAAAATATCTTAACTGAGCTACTGGATCTCAACAAAACTAAGAAAAACAATTATATCACAGTTCATTATGGGTTTCATGTATGAGAACCAATATTCATCTTGAAGAGTGGAATTATGTCAAATTAGCTTTTAACTAATTTAGAGCAATAGATAATGTTCAAATCAGATTCGGAATCAGAATCAGATTTATTGCCAAGTAAGTTTGCACTTACCAGGAATTTGACTTGGTGTTGATGGTGCATAGAAATTACATATATATATATACAGAATACAGAATCTATAGCTATATACGATATAAAACATACAATATACTATACATATAGCAATATACTATATACATAGTAGACTGTGTGTTAATGTAACGCAGGTGGTTCTTGAAGTCCATAACCATGTCCACTGTTTTTAGAGCATTGTGCTCCAGGTTGTTCTCCCTGCCCAACGTCGCCAGATGGTCATCCTCCCATCTGTACCGCGACTCGTCACTATAGGAGTCCAATAAGAAAATTAAAATTGAAAATCAAAATTGAAAATCCAAGGAGTTAAACAAAACATTATTTGGCAAAATAACATTTGTATGATTTGCTTAATCAGAAATCAGTAAACCTTCAGTTAATTGTTAACTCTATGTGATTCTTTCCGATGTTGTCTCAGCCACAAAAGAGGATGAGAAAAGCATTTAGCAATTAGAGAGGAGGGTGATGCAGAGCTAAAATGCATCTTCTTCCAACCATGTTCAAAGTTAACTAGCCTGGATATTGGTCCTCAGTGTCCAAAATTATTATCATGGCTTATGGCATTACAACCATAAGAATGTCTAGTCTTTGTATTGCATGCAGATTAGCTAATTTTAAGATCTGCAATTTATGCAAGGACACCAATAGAAGTTACATAACAAAGCAGGTTGGATGAGCTAAGCAGGTTTGTATGAAAGTATGTTGTTAGCACATGAAAAATATTTCAAGCTCTGTCAAACAAAATTAGTTTAGCAATAGTCAAAATGCTTACAAATGAACTATGAAAATTTTTTGCAATAAAACAGCTGAAATGAATGAGACTAAATTATTTCTATTATTTCATTTATTTAAATAATAGAGATAAATAATGGTCAGACAGCTAAACATTTGATACACAGTAGGAGTGTAAAGCATTCATCCATTCACAGCTGTGAAGTTTTTGCTTGTCTTCAGAAGTTTAGGTAAGACATCAAGCCAAGTCTATCAAAGAGACAAGAAAATAACTAAACATGCCTTCACCAAAAAACTCCTAAGAACAACTAATACAGTTCAGTTATTTAAACAGTTATGTCTTTTGACAGAGTACAGAGAGAAAACTGTAGAAAGAACATGTACACTTTATGCAGAAGGATCCCATTTAGGGATGAAATTCAGGACTGCAAGGCAACATTTGCTAATAATGCTCAACAAACCTGAGCCAATATTGCGATCATTAAGTATAAATATATATATTTGTTTGTCTTTGCAGTATATATCACTCATAGCCCTCCAACAACAATGTGGAAAATTCAGAGTTAAAGTGTGAGGTGAGAGAGCATGATGACACTGCTAACATGTTAACATATCACTAGAGTTACAAGTTTCTAGCTTTTGAGAGAGTAAATGACTTTTGTCTGCAAAGCAAAAAGCTCACGGAGCAATAAAAGGGGGTGGAATTATTAAAGGACAAACAGGTTGGATGATGAACTTCATTATTACTGCCTTCATTGAGGGTTGGGTAATTTGGCCTCTGTAATGTGCTCTCTTGTGTGAAATTTTCTGTTCCTTATTTCTGCACTGCTGTGTTTGTTAGCCAGTCTTTTAGTTTATTAAAAACAATTACTGTATGCCCTGTGTTCCCTCAAAAAAAATATTAATTAGGAAACTTTCTGGTCACACTGTCATATATTGTTTATTTGAAAAGTAAAAAGTCCTGTGTTTCGATTAACATGACATCATATGTGTGTTCATTGACTTTCTTTGTAATTGCTAAAGTGTTCTAATGTGTCTGTTGGTTTCTACGGTAGGTTGCTGTTATATATATATTTTTTCTTTTGTTTGTTTGTCTGTTTTCAGCTTTTAGTCACATTTTTCTACTGCCTTCTATTAACGTTCAGTATTTGGGCTTTATAACAGCGCTTATATCCTCACAATGTCTCAATAAGCGATTATTTACCCCCCAATCGTAATGCATTTATTTGAAACCTAGAACAGTAGCATGCCAACAATGTTTTCTGAAACACCCATGCTTACAGGACTGTTCTTATACTACCATTTCATTTTTGATTTTGCATAAAGTGATCTGTATTTTTCTTAAATCCATTCCCCTACCTACTGTACCTTTTTTAAAGAAATATCCCCCTTTGGCGGAAAGCTGTGATCCATGAGGACCAAAGCTGCAGCTAGCCTCTTTAAGAAAGCCCTGGGCCCCTATTGACATTTTTGTCTTGCTAATCTTGCAAATATATCCACACGTCCTGTTAAATTATTTCATATTTTTAGTTATTCTATGTTTTGTTTGAATATCTGCTATGTTTCTCTCTCAGCAAAAAGTTATAAGTAATTTTTCCTATTCACCAATTACTCTTAAGAAACTTTAAGTAGTTTATTCCACATTCCCTGTGGTTTAAATCAGCTGTGCGTTTCAAGCCTGGTGCTGAGCTATGACCTTCACACCAGGACGATATCACCCTGATCAGCTGCTGCTGCTATCTAAGGATGGACAATGGAGTCTCAATCCCAACACCATCAACTATTGATGATTGATCAAGCCGCCTGTGCATCAGAAACTGATATGATCCTGTCATTTCTTACCGCACAGGGTGCATGACAGGTTGTGATGATCATGGAACGACACATTGACTTGACTTTGACTTATACTGTAAACCAGTCAACTTGGAAAATAAATTGACTAAGCGGCAATATTCAGTGAGTTGAGACTAACAATTTTTTGGGATGGACCTCTTCCTGCTTGACATGTGAATACCTCTACGGTAAAACTTTCAGGCATTCTGAGAGGCTATTGTCTAAATATACTGATGTGAGACTAACCAGTCCTTTTTTTTCCTTGTTTAGTTCAAAGCCAAGACTGTCCAGTCTCCATTCTCCTCCTATCTGTGCCTTTTTCCTCTCTTCTCTGTTTTGGAATCCCTGGCTGTGAGCTTCTTATTTCCCAAATTGCCCCTTTATCTTTCCTGACCTCATGGAATTTACCTTAGCCTGTTAAAACCAAGACAAAGCCTGCAGAAAAAAATTTTAATCTGAACTTTACTCATTTGTTAAGTCCTTGCTTCCCTCAGTGCCTGAAGTCTGTCAGTATGTATGTCTTTGTGTAACATCTTACAGTATCACAAAAGCTATTCCAGTAACATGCAAGATGCATTAAGCAAATAAGTTTCTTCTGATTGTAGTAACAGCTAGACTGCACCGTAGCTTTTAGTTTGGAACCTGACTGAATCATGCATGATGTTGAGTTATGTGGAAGGAAAACTCAAATCTTGTTTATAGTTGTCCTGCTGTTGCAGGAAGGTCACAGTCAAAATCAAATCACCTACGTATGCAACATGCATTCATGTTTGCATGTTAAAGTTGCATTGGTTCTTATTAGTAAATCAGAATCTGAATTAGAATCCACTTTAATTGCAAAGTTTGTACACAGAAAGAGCTAGACTTTAGTTTTCCATCGTACACATCAAACAAACAACAACAATATGGAAAAGCATGCTTGAAGGGAGTAAGGACAGGATAAGTACATATAGGAGGATAATAGCATCATGTACAACAAGTATGTTTTTGTGTAAATATATAAAAGAAGGAAGGCTGTTTGTAATAGTGAAAATACCTTATTTGTTTAGGCAGAGTTTCTGACACCTTTGACTGTGATGAGTTTATTGAGTTTAGTGGAGCAGTCTGGGAAAAGTACAGTACCTTCCTCTTTGTCATTAAAAAAAACTGGCTTAGTAAGGCTGCCTCTGTGAAGGTTAATTTTTCAGAAGGCATCATGAAAAATCCAAAACCATATTGTGATCCTAATTTAAGGTTTATCACCCTGCCCTAATGCATTGTGTTGCACAAAAACCCCTTCCACACAACTACTACTACACATTCAATTCAGAACCACTTAAGCCAGCAATCACAATAAGATTTTTTGCTCCAGTCGTGCGACAATTTTTTTCTATCGGGGAAATTGCAGGTTATGCGTTGTTTAGTCACTTCCCGATCAGGAATCGTAAGGTCGGGAGAAAATCAAACATGTTTGAAATTCAGTCAGTCGTCGTAAGATCATATCAGAGCATCGGGCCACACAGCATAAGAGCATGCATCATGACCTGTGAACTTTTTATCCCTGTGGTTTCAACGTACAGTTTGAGATGTAGCTGTGTGCAGTGATTGAAAGTATCGCATGCCCGGCTTTAGAAAGATTTGTGTTGAATTCACAGACCACTAATAGGTTTCTTTATTATGTAACAAAATAAGATGCAGTGCACAACTGATACAGTAGCAGCCATTCAAAATAGCCTTTCCCAGTCACACGCCAGCCGAATGGCAGCCCACTTCCCTCCAACTCCCAGCAAAATCCCCTCCAACTTCCAGCCACTGGAGTAAACCCTTCTTATATTTTTTTAACTCTAAATCCACCCTTTTACTGAATTACAGGGTCTGACAGGAGATGACGCTTCCCTTTAGATCATAATGTCCACAAATTATGACAGAAAGAATATTTTACTACAAATACTGATGTTTAAAGAAGAATTGTAGGGGACAAGCCAAGGACCAACCAAGGAAGGTGGGGAAAATTTCAATGGCTACTACTGTAATCCCACTTTAGAAATATGTATTTAAAGGAAAAACAAATAACATATAACTTTAACACGTTTGGATATTTTAAACAACAGATGAACTTGCAACACTGTAAATCTAGCTTTAAAGAGAAGATTTGTATTAGTAATCACAACATTTACTCCTCAAAAGCATACTTAAATAAGATGGCAAAGAAAAAAAAATACAGCCTTTTAGTTGGTAGATGTTCCAATTTAATACATTCAATGTTGTCTCCCAGAAATAAATAATCTGCTCACTCACCTCATCACAACCCAAAAATCCCTTCTCTTTTACCCTCATCCTTTTCTCACCTTCAAACAGAGTCCCATTAGAGCAGCAGGGGATGTAGGAGGTAACTGGATAACTGTAGGCTCATCAGCAAGTGGCTTGATTTAATGAAGAACATATGGCTCAGTATATGTGTGTGAACCTAGAGGTTTTTCCTGCTCAGTGGGTTGATCTCTCCAGAAAGTTGGCATATTTATTTGAGGGAGGCACAGCACCATAGGGATGAATGTTTAAATAAAACAGGCAGTGTGGGAGTGATGCTGGTCAAGCATTTAGCAGAGTAAAAATAAATTCCTTTATGTGATGACTAGATATGATTGAGTCTATTATACCTTCATGTTCAAAATAATTGCTGCTCTGAGGCACAGTTTTGATGTTGGATAGACATAAAAATTATCATTATTAGGATGTAGATCTCTTGTTGTTCAGAGGTTTTAAATACCGAGGGACAATGACGGAACAATCAGGCATTTCAAGCACAATCTGTCGTTCAAAACCAGAATGCTGTTATTAATTACTCCAAAAATGTTTACTAAATAAAGATTTGAGAGTTAAAAACATTATTATATGTACAAGGTAGGGGGTACATGTATATAGAGGGTAAGGAGGGCCAAATTACAATAAAGAAAAAACTCATAAAATGAATATACTAATATGTCATCTCTTAGATTAATTTGAAGGCAAATACTGAATTAATTTACGAAGTTAACAATTTTATGTATTATTTAATGAATTATTTGATGTTACTGTGCTGCATCTTGTCAGTTACCCATCATAATGAAAATTAGGGGAGAGGTGAGGATTGGGGCTGGTTCTCTCATCATAGACCTTCTGCATTACGAACTCTCTACACCAAAGCGCTCCGACCCAAAACACATGAAAACAATCTCAGACATACTTTATGAAACTCTTGTAATGACCCAGAATTACAAATCAAAGTGAAATGGTTTATTCAGACCAAGAACACAGAGACACTGACCATGGATCAAGACCTCTGGTGGATTAAAAGCTGGTTAGTGGCCGGGATGAGCTTAGACCATTATGAGAAAATTCTAGAAAAAAGCCAGTAACCATTTTGGTGTTTTTGAGGATAAACTTTGGGGTTTTCTGAACCAGTGGTGTGCAACGTCAATGGTGAAACTCTTAGGATTCCTGAATCCTGCTTGGTTGGTATGGAGGGATCTTTCTATGACCGTTACACCTTGGTCCTGGGGAATGCATAGGGTCAGATTAATGAGAGCAGAGATAGTTAATGTTACCTCCAAACTGAAGCTTCGATGCATGCTTCAAACTCGACATGGTATTAATGGTGAAGCAGTGGGTCAGAGCCTGTGTTGTGTGATATCACTGATGACATTTGACACCTTTACTGCTTCATTCAGACCGACTAAACTGACTGCTTCGAGGTAAGATGCGAAGCTTTGAACATTTGTTGCAAATCACTGCATTTAAGATTAGTCAGGCACTGGTTCGTGTCCCTGTTCACAAATTGTTGAAATTCAGAGTATTTGGATCATCCTTTCATTGAGAGAAAACAAGGGAGACTGAAAAGTTGTTTTATTTTAATCCACTTCATAATGTAGTGTACATTCAATGTGTTAATAAGAAAGCCAAAAGCCTATATGATCCAGTAGTATAATATTCATAGTGTCATTTTATGAAACTGATGCAGTTCTTACCAATGTTAAAATTATATTGGGTTGTTTTCCTGGTTTTACAGGTCTTACAGATGCTATAGTGGAAATGTATCAATACTTCTCTTCTCCTTCTCTGGGCTGAGCAGAATATCCATTGAAATATTGGGCAGAGCACAAAACTCTATCCAAATTTATACCAACGTGCCAAACAGCCCTTACCACAGCAGCCTGCTCTGTTCCCTTTGAAATAATATTTTTCACAGCTGGTAAAAAAAATGTCTCAAAGAAAAAAAAAGAAAAAAGTTTCAGCCCTGCTGCTGTGCAAAAACTACTTTTATTGAATAAAAACACCTGAATTAACACAAGCACATGTCCAAAAACACTCAGGACACCATTTTTATGGATTGTTTCATCTGTAAATAAGTCTGAATCTTTAATGAGGTATTAAAAAACACAGATACAACACAAATATAAGTGGCATCATGTACAGATGAGATGCATCTCGTTTTCAGTATTTCATTTGGTGCAACATTCGCCACTGCCAGTAGATGCCACCCAAGGGAACTGAATGAAGCTGCAGGTAGTAAAGCACTTTATGACACAATGGTTCAAAATTACTCAATGCTTCAAAAAACCTTGTTTTGCCATCACTAGAGACAGGCAGAATGATCAAGGGGACAAACCAGAGTACAGAATCCAAGAGCCGGTCCAGAGCCAGAGCCAGGTGATCCAAGATTAAGATACAATTGGAGATCGGTGTCAGGGCCCAGAAAACAGGTCCGAGATCCAAAAACACACTATGACAGGTTGATAGAGTTCACGCAGACTCAGAGAATCAGGACTCAGAGTCAGGCAGACAGGTAACAAGAATGCTGGACTAAACTCACCAATGGCTCATGATAATCTGGCACTGACTGCCAGCCAGAGAGCTGAATATAAACACTGGAGGACAGGTGAGGGAATGATGCTGACTGAGTAGCTGTCAGGGTTAGTTGTGGTTTAGGACCCAAATGCAGAGGCAGAGAGGCTGAGGAGATTTCTTGGGAGTTTAATGGGGCAAAAACAGTAACAAAGGCAGGAATGCAAAAATCCAACTAATTATCAAAAGCAAACCAGAACTATGGAGACATCTGGGGGAACCAAACACGAGGAGNACACAATGGTTCAAAATTACTCAATGCTTCAAAAAAAAACCTTGTTTTGCCATCACTAGAGACAGGCAGAATGATCAAGGGGACAAACCAGAGTAAAGAATCCAAGAGCCGGTCCAGAGCCAGGTGATCCAAGATTAAGATATAATTTGAGATCGGGGTCAGGGCCCAAAAAACACTATGACAGGTCGATAGAGTTCACGCAGACTCTGAGAATCAGGAGGCAGAGTCAGGCAGAAAGGTAACAAGAATGCTGGACTAAACTCACCAATAGCTCATGATAATCTGGCACTGACTGCCAGCCAGAGAGCTGAATATAAACACTGGAGGACAGGTGAGTGGAGTAATGCTGATTGAGTAGCAGAGAACAGGTGGAGCACATGAGCTTGATAGAGTGCAGAGCGAGAAAAACAGCAGGCAGATGGGCCAGAATCATAACAAGTTGTGCATCATTGAAACAAAGCTTGGTGTTTGGTGGTCTGTAAATAGCCATTTACAAGGTCCAAAAGTAAAATAAAAAATTGAAAAACTATATTACCCAGTTCTGCCGCTATGCAATTTAATCTGAAACCCTTGCATCATCGTCCCACCTCTTTACAAACCACTCCTGCTTAATTGGTGATGTTGTCACTATATCTAACCACTTTTCAGACCCCTCTATCAACTCTTTTCAAAGAAGTGACTAGAGAAAACCTACTGACTTCATTCTGTGTTGTTGGAGACTTTGGCAACAGACATGAAAGCGCTGATCGCTTTTAGCTGACTGTCTTCCAGCCTGCAGTGATTTGAGCCCGTCCCCTGGCAGGCAGTTAGACTTAGCAACCTTGTCATAAAGCAAAATGTCTCATTTTATGCAGTGTTTTGGTGTTATGTTTTTTTTTTACTTTTTCTCCTTAACTGTTGTATAAAACAATGTCATGCATTTGTTTATGCCTCTGCTAACTTTCTTCAAGTCAAAATTGATGACATGACAAAACTGAGTTATGTAGTTTTGGTTCAGGTATAATTAATGAATACCAGAAATCTGTTAGTTTGAAATATATTTAGAAAATCTTTAATTACTTATTTCCAATATTGACATTGATTTTTCCAACTGCCTATATCAAAACGTGAGCATATATGCAATTTATGTAATGATGTTGATGACATTAAGATCAGCCAAATAACGACTTTTCCTGCAGACTTTGCAACAGTGAGACAAACATACAGTACATGCAACACTCTCAGAAAATGACAACAATGACTACAACTCTTATGAATATTTATTAGCTTTAAACTTTGTTACATGACTTTTTAGACTTTTTAACCCTAACCGTTATTTTTGATGATAAGTGTTCAATATATCAAGCTAGGTTTGTACCTTTTAATTAAAAAAATTGTCATAAGGCTCAGTTTATCACATACATATACATTTTTATTTGGGAGTGTTTTTTAAAACCTCAAAATGTAATGTCTGCAGTCGGCCCCAGCAGATGGCCGCTCATACTGAGCCTGGTTCTGCTGGAGGTTTCTTCCTGTTAAAAGGGAGTTTTTCCTCTCCACTGTCGCTACAAGCATGCTTAGTAAGAGGGATTGTATTTGAGTCAATGCAATCAACTGGTTTTCCTTAGATTAAAACTTTGAGTCAATTTGACTGACCTGGTTGAACTGTAAAGTGCCTTGAGATGACGTGTTGTGAATTTGGCGCTATATAAATAAACTGAATTGAATTGAACGTTTAATAACTTTTTATAAGCTGTAAAGTTGATATATACTAATTTATCTGGATTGCAGAGCTAATTAGTTTTGGGGTTATTGTTCGGGTGACTTTGTCACCTTGCACTTGGAGGTAATGTTAACTTGCCTATTTGTAGGGTAGTGTGTTAAAAGCCACCACCATGACTCTTACAATAGATTCAGTATTCTGTCTCGAAGAGGTGACAGTAAAAGCTTTTCATGCCTGGACTGCCAACAAGGGAAATGTAAGTATTCCAGAAGGAAACTACCAGCTAAGTAATCATCTCAGTAAATGGTGGTGCAAGTTTTCTGTATGTTCTCTTCGGAGGTTATCAGGTGGCAGTTTCACTAAAAAAGGCAAAAGCTGTTAAAAGGAAAGAGGGAACCGATTCTTTGAAATTACAGCACAAGCAGTGTGTAAAATTCCCCTCACCTTCAAAACCTCCACAAGAATCAAGAGTGTAATTCAGCACACTTGATTAACTGATCATCAGCAAGCACAAGCGTGTCTATAAAAGCCTGCAGGTGGAGTTCACAAAGCACAATCATCTCTACCACTTTTGGTCTGTTTTGCAGTCCTTTTCTAACTTTTTCTAACAAATTCACCTGTCATGTCCAACAAAGGGTAGAAATCTGCACCTCTAATCTTGCAGTTCTGTCTTTATCACATCCAGATAGATAATTAAAGAGAGCTTTTGTTTTATCATTTGATGTAAAAGAGAAATCCTAGTGTAATCCTGGTGAGACACTGATTAAAACTTAAAGAACATTTAATGGAAGATATCAACTTTAGATATTAAATGGATATAGATGGACAACAAGTCTATATACCCAATCTTTTGTACAACTTAGATGTCTGCAGTCTGTAGCTGTTGGTTAATATAGACCTATCCAATATACCAACCATGTCGGGGAGGAGGGCATAACTGCATCTTTTTTTTCCCCCCCTGAAGAATGTTGGATTTCATTTTAGGCATTCATTATTGCACATTTTTCTTTCATAATATAGGTTTTCTAACAATTATTTCTGGGGAAAGGCTGATTTTACCTATGAGGTGGGGAATGTTATTTAGACGAGAAATAATTTGCTGTTAGGGTCACAAGCTTTGCTGTGTGAGAGGTAAAGCTTCAAAGATATGCATCAGTAGCACGTTGAAATTTTCACCAAATTTCATAAAAAGCACAAAAATAAACAAAATGATATTGGTGAATGGCTAGTCACAGACATGGGTGCAAATATATTACTATATTTGCAGCAATATATTACGTTATATAATGGATATCACACATCTGCGTAACATATAAGAGAAAAAAAATAAAACAAAATGTAGAGTGGACTTCCACACACTGTTGATCTTGCAGAAGAATGTATGATACAGTGAGGGAGCATTGTTTTTAAAAAAATATCAGACAAAAGAGAATAGTTGATGAATCATGCATTCTTTTAAAGCCTCCATTAATTTATGCCTGATTCACATGGAAGTATTAAAACAATTTGACTGATTTCCCAAAGTTCAGAGATCCCACTCATGAAAAAAAAAGTATAGTTCTAAGAAGTCCTACTGTGAGTTATAGCCAAACTACAAGCACTGCATGGCTGGTTCATGCTTTGTTTGTCATGTGGCAAGACTGGCATGAACCAGCCATGTATGAACCAGCCTTTAGCTGTACAGCAGTTTGCCTCATTCTTTTCAGCTTTCAGCTGATTGTATTTTTTCTATGAACCTGATGCAAACGGTTGTTATCATTAAGAATTTAACAATCGGTCTGGCTAAAAATTTAGATATATATATTTCAACATGTAAGGGCTTAATCCCTCCTGAAGGCTATCTATCAGTCTAAAAATTATTGTTTTTTATATATAGTTGTATTGCAGGGGCAATTCTTCTCTGCATTTAGCCTCAAAATCGTGGCCAGGAAGATTCCAGTTTGTATGCATTGAGGACCCACAAACTATGTGAGTTGAGCTTATAGGTATTTTCGTTCATTGTTTTGTGGCAGAATGTGCATGGTGGCCTTATCTTAATACATTAAATCACTTCTTTAACAATGCATTCAGCTAATTGTAAATCCAATACTTCAATGTGACTTTAGTATCATATGAATATAAATGCAAAATGATTTTCAAAA
>NW_015150453.1:3628456-3663690 GCF_000732505.1 Cyprinodon variegatus | reverse complement strand
GAGCTTGATTTCACAGAGTAGAAAAAAATACTTTCAGACCAATAATTGAAAAGTTGACAGAGCTGAAACTGTGACAAATATGTTTGGATGAGCACCCAGGTCTCTGTTGCAGCCAATCAGAAAATGCAGTATGAACAATCTCCAAATTAATTATGAGAACACTAATAAATAATTTTTTTCTTTTTATTATTTTAATATGATGCATGTTGTCTTTTTTTTTTTACTTTTAACCAATCTTAACAAAAAATGCAACACATATCATAGTGGTTGACGTACAGTAGGTCATATAAATAGTTTTCTAGATTTTAAGCAGATATATTTTGTTAAACATTTTGATGACCTACTAAATCAGCCTTTAAAGCTCCTTCTTGACATTCTTGGAAAACTGTGATAACATAACATATATTCGGCTTTGTTCTCTTCTTTTGGGGCCATTTTCAATATTTTACTTAATAAAAACATGTTAGCACTACCTCCTCACTGTAGCACAAAATGACCATGTAATGCACCTGCAGGAGGTTGATAAAGCAGTAATCACTTCAAGTGAAAAGCTATTAATTCAATCAGACCTCACATGAAGGGTTTGCAGGTAGAAAAAAGAGCTGGGAAGCAGACAAGAGCAGGCAGGAGTGTGCAGTGAGAAAATGTTAGTTTAATTAAATTCTTAAAATATCTATTTAAAATGCATTACATCTTTAATGAAAAAGAAAATCTAATGTGATTCCCAGCATCTTTGGACATTTTCTGTGCATGCTTAATTATGTGATTACTTTTCTAATTTAGTTAATGAATCTAACTTTTAAGGTTTAAATATGAAAAACAGACATCTAGACAAAATGCTTTGCAGTAAGAGAAACCTAAAGGTTTTTACATAGTTATCCGCTTGCCATGAAAACTTGAATTATTATCAATGTTAATTGGTTATGTTGCCGTACCACTGAAAATCCAGAAGTATTTTATAAATTGGTAACCCCTTATCATAATGCCTACCCTATGTTATTAGTTGAACAATCAAACCGATTAATATCACTGATTGAAAATAAAATAGATTTGTAAAAATGTGTTTTCATGTGTATGTGTAAACTTGTGAACATTGAGATCCTTCAGCTACTTACCCCAAGGCAGCTCTTGTCCGCTTCTTACTTTTAGCCCCACTGTTGTCATTCACATTCACCTTAAAATAATACTCACTTGTCACATTAAATTGAGGCAAATGAAGATTATTAAAGTTTTAGATAACTGACATGAAGTGCCCAGGGGTAACATTTTTAAGGTAATGTTTTACTGTATAAGGATTCAGCAGCTGGATAATGGCTGTTTTACATATTGAACTGCTTAACTAAAAGTGTTGAAATAAATACTGACTTAATATGTGAACGTATTACTTCATGTGAAGGTATTATAGGATGGATGGAGTTTACCGGTAGAAATATTTTTTAACTTTTTTTTTTTTTTATAAATCTTTTCCTCTTATGATTGCGCCATCATGAAGACAATTGTAGTCATCATAACTTTTCTGAAACTGGAAATGTCTTACATAATTTGACATCATATTTCGTATGCATGCAGCTTCCTTTTCTAAGGTGAGATGTGTATAACTTCTGCAATGTCAGGTTGTTGTGTAGGTTTTTAGAGAACCCAAATGCAGAGACGGAAGCTGAGGTGGTTTCTTGCAGATTTGATAAGGAGTGGAGGCAACAAAAGCAGAAATCCAAAAATAACTGATCAAAGAACATAGGAACCAGAACTATGGGGAACACATGGGTTAAAGAAGGAATGAAGAGAATACAGCAAACAGTAAAGGCAGAGGAGGAGTAAATATGCCAAACAGAAGAAAGAATGGAGTAATCAACTGATTGGGAGCAGGTGTGGACAGGAGGAACTAGAAGGGAGCTAGGGGAAGGAGACTGACATAAGGGGGCACAGACAGTAAATGAGAAATACATAAGAACTCAAACAGTTACAATCAGAAAACAAGAATGACACAAAATGGAAATGAAACAATTAGCTAGAACACAGAATGACATAAATCAAAATGTAACTGAAAACTCAAAAGGAAAACAAACAGAACCAAAAAGTGTAGAATCATGACAAGAAGTCTTCAATTCTGTCTTTATTTTATTACATATAAAATGTAAGCACTGCTTAGAACTCATCCAAGATTTTTATTTAGTAGATTTGTTTAAAGAGAGTGTTTTCAGAAATAAAAAATAAAAAACACAAAAATATCCAACCCCAAAAAACGAATTGAAAAAGCTAAACTTAAGCAGCTGAACCCTTTATAAAGGTGGTCATTGCTGCCATGATCACCTTGTATGTTTTAGAAAAACTACAAGATCCTGTAAATCATTTGTACTTCAATACATGACCTCCATTCCCCTCTCATCGGATGCCTTTGTTCCTCTCTTCACTTTTAGCCTGCTCATATCCTCACCTCAGCCTTGTATCGATCCCCTACTCCAGCAGAACATCAGGGGCTATAGTACTTTTAGCTGTTTTAGTGCCAACCATCTGGGATTATCTCTACCTAAATCTAAAACCCCACCATTATAGGAAAGGCTTTTTATAGACACCAGTCCCAGTTGCAGCTTTCTCCTCAACAAGCTCAGTCTTTTCTGTTTTTTTTCTCAACATTCCCTCAGCACCGTTCAATCAATCTCTATCTCTTTTTGTAAGGCTGAAGTACACTTACAATTCAGTTTGTATCACATTATTTTTTTTTCTGATTTTGTTATCAATAAAAGAGTAACAGTGTAAGAGCAATATTTAGGCTTTATACCAGAGTAAAGCAAGCAGAAAGTGAAAGAAACAAAGGTGTTTAATTTTGCTGAGTCATAATGTCACAAACTGCATCAAGGATCAAATCAAATAAAGAGCCTTGCATACAAGGAAAAAAAACTACATACAGATACAGATGAAATATCTTGAAACCAAAGATATAGACTTCATAGCAACAGCCCGTTATCTATGGTTTTGACTGAACACCTGCATTGTTGCCACAAAAAAATGGGTTATTATCGTTCTATGCATACAAAACATTTATCTAATTAAATATGATGAATAATATCTAGCATACTATTGTTTCATCTAAACTGCGTGATGCAGTGACATCCTGCAGTGTTCTGTTTTATAAACTGGCAATTTGCTCTTCAGTTGCATTCATCTGACACCACAGGTGTTAATCTGATGAAGTGGCCGAAATTACAAAAACGGCAGGGGTCTGAATGCTAAAGAACCCTTTGACACCTGCTCAGATGAAAATGCATGATATGTGAAAAAAGTAATCAATGCTGCGCTGAACTGAATGTAATAAGGTCACTACACAGTGCCCGTGCACGACAGTCCATCTCAATTAGCGTAGTTAATCACCTGGAAGCATGTAAATTCATGTGTAGTGTTGAAGGTTATTTCCCAAGGTCTGAATGGAGATAGGTAATGAAGAAGATTACAAATCTAGTTTAATGGCACTTCAGGCGGGACACATTCTTCGGTAACTTGGATATACCTGTGCACAAAGACCTAAACTAATCACACAAACTGAGGATGATGGTAAGGGTAGCTTTAAAACAGACAAAAAAAAAATCAACCTTAAAGATCTGAACCAAGTGCTATATTGTAAAATTCTGCGTCTATGTGTTGCTTATTTCATTTTAGAGAGAATGACTCAAAGAAGCTTAATGTCACAGTGATGCAGACGCTGGTCTGTAAACAGTGTTTCAGTCTGTTTTGCCGAGTGCGCTGACAGCGCTGAGACTTAGGAGCTTTGTGATTGTGAGAGGACAACATCTGACGAAAAGAGTTGACAGACCAGTAATGAAAAATCATCAAGCTCCTATAGATCAGGGAGAAATAGCTTCTCATTGCAAAGAATTCCATCATCTATCCATCCCCTTTCTTTACCTGTCTGTGCAGATATGGAGTCAACAGGCAAGAAGGATGGCGCACACTGAAAGGGTCTGTAAAGAATTTGAGGGCTTATGAGTTAGATGTTTTCTTTCCTTACTTTCACTGAATGTAATATTGGGAGTTACTTCAAATGAATGTCAATGTTCCTGTCAACAACAGCAGAAGAACTCTTGCTAAAAGGCATCAAACTGGCTGACATGCCATCAGTGGGTGTCTGCTGGCATTAATCTTTGGTTTCAGAGGCAACCTTGCCTAAGAAAAAAGTCAGACATATAAACAGATCATTCCTGCTTTTTGCACCAAAGATATCTTTTAATGTTGACTCACGTCAGAATTATGTTTACATCTGTCCAGTTTGATAAAGAAAGCTTAATATCAGTTTTTTTGTTTTTTTAATGAACCTCAACTCAATGAAAGCATGTATATTTATTATTTCTGTTTGTTTTCTTTTTTAACTTATTTCCCTTAGTTTTATGATACTCAGTTAAATTCTATACATATCTAAAATTCTGGCTAATGAGGTAAGTAGATAAAAGAAAAAGCATCAACATTGTATACTATGAATGATTAAGATGAGGAGAGGGTGTTTTGCTTTCACTGTCTTTTTGAGGTTATGTAAAGTGCTTGGATGTGATTAACAGAATCTTGTTTATACTAAGCCATCATTTTTTTAAAGTTAAACAGAAGTTCTGGAGATACAGTACACAGAAAGAATTACTCTGTATCTACCACTTATACAATATTGAGAATTACTCTATATTGTTGGTCCATAAAACAGTAAAAAAGGCCAATTTATTCCATTGACTTTTACTCAGCAGTCATTTTGTTTCAGTATTCCTCACCTTGGTTTTCACTATAAACTCTAATCACTATATGCTTTTGGGCGCAGAAGAGAAGGCACTCTTCAAAAATGCATGTATGTCTCTTTATGTCCCCAAACCAAAAGCTGCAGGAGGTTGTGTAGTCCTGTGCAGTGAGGACTGCTCAGACTCATACATTGGGGAAACTAAACAAGGAACATGGAACAGCACAGGAGAGCCAGCAGCTTCAGGCAAAATCAAGCTGTATACTCACATCTCAAGAGCAAAGGACTTACCTTAGATGACCATAATGTTCAGATCTTGGACAGAGGACAGATGGTTTGAAAGAAGGGTAAAGGAAGCCATCTTTGTTGAAAGATATTCATCACTGAGCAGATAGGGAGGATTGTGGTTTCAGATACCAAGCATATGCAACAAAAATTATACAAAAGTCTCACCATTATTCAAATCTACAAACTCATGCAAAACCTGTCTGCAGATTGCAAACTAGACTGCAAACCTCCACCAACCAGCATAGGGTCAATAATGCAATGCATTGCTCCTTGCAAAGTGATATTCTGATCAGTTTTTACAAACCCAAAACCAGAAAAGTTGGCACCTTATGTAAATCGAAAATTAAAAACAGAATACAATCACTTGCAAAATTTTTTCAACCCATATTCAGCTGAATACAATGCAAAGACAATATACTTAATGTTTCCACATATCTGCCTTATCTTGCATGCTTGACAGGTGTTTAAAACTAAATGAAAAAACAAACAACTATTTTAAAATTAATCAAATACAGAAAGTATCAGGCAGTGAAATGGGATCATGACCTGGTTATCTACTGTATAAATGAACTCCTGTAAAGCAGTTATCTTAAATACAAAGAGGCTTTATCACATCATCAATTCACATTCCATTTAAAAGCTAATGGCCAACAATGTTTTAATGGAAATTTGAGACTTTTTACTTCCTGTTAAAGGTATGTCAACCTTCTAAAAAATTTTAAAGCCGAAATAGTGATAGAGCATTCTCTGAACTAAAAGCTTTCCAAAGTGTTTATATCAGGCTTTATATTAGTTTGCACTACCAGCTCTCCTTCTTCATGTCATTATTGAAGTACCTTTTAGCCCGGGTCCTCTGTGCATTAGCTGTCCATTTGTTTAACAAATGCAAAGCTACAGTGCTGCAGTATTTTGCTTTTTCACAGAGCTTTACATTTACCATTATCACAGGTCTCTGATCAAAAGAAAAGGCTTTTAGGGAGCTGTTTTTGCATACAGACATTTTTAAATTATATTTTAAAGCACATGAAATCTATTGTTTTTTGCCAAAAGATCTTAATCAATGTGTTTTTGCATCAGTTTTCAAACTTTTTACTGAGATTAGAGTAAATGTTCTGAAAACATTTAGGAGAAGAATCACCATAAAATGAATTCTAATTTATTCTAAAGAATTAAAGGAACTTTTGAAACCGAGGACTTTCGATTGTACCATACAGTGTGAGCCTTGAATCTCATTTTTATTAAAATGGAAACAGGAGCAGCTGAAGGCAGATTAGAGTTTTAGCCCCACTAAGTAATATCTTCTTTAGTAGAAGATGTGTAAAGCAAATAAAACTCCATATTATGCCAGTAGACATGCTCCTAGTTTGGTCTAATTATAGCTTTGGTTATTGGTGAATACTGACGGCAAAACTGAAAATAACAAAAGTTAATTTGCACTATCACTTTACCTCCAACTATGTTTTGTTCAGTGCACTCTAAAAATGTTGATTTATTTCACTGACATACCTGAACACATGTCTTTTAGTATTTTTGATCATTATTTTAGAGCAAATTCTTGTTTGTTTCCGCTTCTATCCACCTGTTATTCCCTTTCTGGTTTTACATTTACTTGGTTAAAAGAAAATATAAATGCATGTGCTTTTAAAAGAACAAAAGCACTAGAAAGTCTCTTCAAAGGTTTATTGAAAAGTTTGAGCCAATAATATAATTGATAAATCTGGACTGAGCTTCATTCAGGTTGCCTCAGGTTACTATAAGGCTGAATATTGTCTATGAGTGAGACTCGTGTTAGAAGGTGAATGATATGGCCAGTTTTGTATGACACAATAAGAAAAAAAAAAAAAAAAAAAAAAAAAGAAACAACAAAAAAAAAAAAATTAAGTCTTTCATTAGGTAGGATTTTAAACTAATGAATTTCAAGATGAGCAGCATTTTAATGATAAAAATATAATTTCTTGACTTTAAAGTGGTAATAGAAGGAGTTTTTGCACCCCCCACGACCAACTCCTTCAAGTAATATACAGATAAAAGTCAACTTCAAAAAATTACACATTGCAAAAAATAAGAAAAAATAAAGAGCAATCTCTTTACTAAAAAAAAAACTTTAATCTTTAAAATGTAACTATTTGAAGTTAGTTTGTTGCTCTTATGCCTCTAATAGGGGGAACACACTTACTCCTTTTGCTCTCCAGGGGGTTCACCCTCGATTTTGGGAACCACAGTCTCAGAGTGCGATGATGATGATGTAAGCAGTTAGGGCGGTTACAATTAACCATTTCTAAAATGAATAGTGTCATTTAATTTACAAAAAACAGAACAACATTTTGAATAATATTACCACATTATTAGATTACTACTGTATTGACCTGATTTTATTATTAAACCTTATTTTAATCAGGAAAGTCACCACATACATAAACAATCTCCATTCAAGGGAGTCCAAGCAAAATTTCTTACTAAATAAAAAAAAAACATTCAAAACATTATATGTAAAACACTATAAATAGAAAGGAAAGACTATCTCAACCAGGGCACCAGTAAAACGCATCTAGAATTAAACTTGAAGCTTTTCTTGAACCATTTGGAGCAAATGAAAAAGCCTTGTCTCTCTGTAAAAGCAAAACTCCACTTTTAATCTGATTAGCAAAACATTCTCCACTTGAAATAGATGTTTTACCTTCTGTATTTGCAACACAGAAATTGGTATGTTTTTTCTTTTTTTCACTGGATTTTTTTTTTTGTCTGTTTTCATATAATTCTTCATTGATAGAGAACGTTGACATAAGTCAAATGATGACGCTTGTGTACAGTAGCTTTAAGTATTTTAACAAAAAAAAAAATAACAAAAAAAGGAAAAAAATTCTGATTATATATATTTCTGTTAGTATGCGTAGGCATTTTTTGTATCAATATCTCAAATATTATCAACACTTACTACTGATGTGATTGGATCTGGATCCACCATGGGGTGACAAAATATTTTGAAGAGGGTAATGTTGCAGGACAGAAGCCTTGCCTTTAAAATTAGCATTCTGGCTTAAATCTTCACAACCCTTGTCAGAGAACCAAACTGAAATTAATTTGGCCCAAAATCTAAACGGGTAATTCGACTAATTGTTGGCATTGCATATGCCATACCATGTCAGCTTTAAAACATGGTGGTAGGAGCCTCATTTGGGACAAAGGGGGAGTTTTTTTTTTATATCCCAGGGAGTCCAACCTGAACATGAGAACATCTTTATAAGATAAATGTTTTAAAAAGATCTACTCAGAGTCCAGGACACAATGCGAGAACTACAATGTCCAAAAAAGAAAAAGGTGATGGATGAGAGCTGTCATCGCAGTCTGATAGATTCAGAGAATTTCTGTGGTGCAGAGGAGGCACCTACAGTAATATATTTAAAAGGAGCCATACAAATAGACTCTAATGGAAGAGTTTTAAACCTGTCCTATTAGATCTTGTAGTCTAGTTACTGCCATTATTTGTTAAAAGATTAAATCTTATTGTGCCACTGAACAACCGCTTTAAAATTACACAGAATATTTTGCAAGTGTGTCATCTGTTTTCATTGGGATTTTTTTGAGATTGTATTATATAGTTAAATATATCATAAAATCTGCAGCATAAAATCTTGGAATGTAATGAATGTATTTTGGTTTTAGCATTTTCAAGTCTTACGACGCTCTTCATTATTGACCATTCAAAAAAGCTCTTATTGATCTGGTAAAACAACAACCCCTCCTGTTTAGTAAAGAAGAAACAAATATGTTGGCTCTTTGCCTCAGGGAATTATGCCACCCTGCCTGAGTCCCTCGTCAAAACCTCCTGGATGACAGGAGCCATTACAGTCCCACAGAGGACAGCTGAGAGAAAGCGCCAGGGAGATGAGGACAGAGATTAAAGAGGTAGGAAAGTGAAGAAGACAGGGAGAGGAGAGGAGGAACAGGGGTTGACAGGAGGACAGGGTGACTATGGTTACAAAGTGATAAACTGATGAATAAAAACAAGACATAAAACTTGTGTATGGTAATGCTGATTTTAGTATCTAACAAATTTGAACCAGGTTGATTTCTGGTTTCACATAAAAATATGCTTTCCTTATCTAATTTAATGATACAGATTTTCCAACTCTGCTAGTTTTAAATTCTCCACCAAGATTAAAGTATGTGAAAACATTTTTTAAAACACATTTCATTGTGAGATGTCTCAGTTACTTTTAAAATTTGAGCGTTTTATACACTACAACATATGATGGGTGTTAACATTATGAAGCAGCAATGCATTGATACATCAATCTTGAAATACTATGGTACTCTGTCCAGTACTGCATCCAACCACTCTTTATTTTATGTGATTTAGCTATACTGATAATACAAGGAGTACTTTAATATGCCGTACACTCTTGCTGTTTGATGTTGCACTTTTTGTGTGTTGGAAAATCGTTTTGACCTAAAAATTGTTTAACTTTTGTGGCAGTTATTCAACAGAGTGAGAGAAATATTGCTGATCAATATGTTGATCCATATCATGTGACATTTAATTAATCCATTCATCCATCCATTTTCCATCACGCTTATCCCTGCTGGGGTCACGATTGGTGCTGGTGCCTATCTCCAGCTGTCTACGGGATAGAGGCGGGGTACATCCCCGGACAGGTCACCAGTCCAACGCAGGGATTTAACTAATCACGATAAGTAAATAAATCCACACTTTTGGCAATAAGATAAGTTAAAAACATCCTCATCTATGTTTGTCCTTGACAAGGTTGCACCAATCAGTTGCTACAGTTTGGATTGCTCTCCATCCATAAAGGGAATTTTCTTTTCCAGCACATTCTAGCACTTTGCTTTTAAACTAAGGAATATGGACTCCTTTAAGGTGCAGTGAAATGGCTGTTAAAGAAACAGAACTGAACCTTTTTGACATTGTGCTTTGTTGTATTGGATGCAACCCTAAAGGGCTGGGTATACTCCTGTAGCAGTGTGTCGCAGTGGGCTTGTCGAAGGTTTTTTGATTTATACCCAATTTTGAAGTGTGGTCTGCTATTATTCCACGCCACATTGGAAGAGGGACAATCATGAACTAGCTGTCGGTCTAGATACGGCCGAGGCAGTGAGGAAGTGGAAAAACGCAAGGGGCAATTTTGAGTGACAACGGAGGGACGTGAGGGCGAAAAACAGCGGGGATCCATGTGGAAAAAGGGTCCCAGCATTCTCGCGCTACAGTACTCGCTCTTGTAGCTGGTCTAACTTCACGAGTCATTTCCCACAATGGCAGTCATACAAACAAAACAAGCTGGTAAGGTACCAAACAGGAAATACGCATAGTGCAAAGCGGATGTAGATTTGACCAATCAGAGGCCTCCTGCCTGCCGTTAACTACAATTTTGGAGAGTGCAACAAACTTGACCTAGTTTCCGAGTAAAAACCAGCCTTAAGATGAAGGGTTTACTGGTGTTAACATGGAATTAAAATAGTTTGCAACAATACTAAGTTAAAGTAGGATATGGTGTTTTAAATGTTTAAATGGTGTTTAAGTGTCCAACTATGAAGAGTATATGCCCTACACTTTTACAAGGAGGGATGGATCCATAGCGTCATGCTGTTTGTGCCAAACTCTAGTCATGTCATCTAAAAATGGAGAACATTAGCCTCAGTTTGGAGTTTTCAGCTGACAGGAGATGCACTGATTGGGGCTTTCTTCTGCTGCAGCCTATTTACTTTAAATTTGGAAGTATTGCTTGTTAAGAGATGTGATTCTGCAATCTCTTGTTATAACAATGGACTATTAAAATTACTGCAATCCCCTTTTTTTATTATGTATTTGAGCATCAGCAAGTCATCCTCCACATGGCTACATACACAATGCTTTGTGTTGTTGCCTTTTGACTAGTTGAGTATTTTGAAGAACAACTGTAGAAGAACGTCAGAATATCTATTTGCAAACTACACAACTTTCCCAAAATACTTTCTCTCCTAAAGTTAAAATTATATTGAAAAAAAAAATGTCAGCGGAGGAAACAGCCAGGATTATTGCCTTCTCATTCTGGAGAACGTACTGTTATTACAAAGCCTGTGTGATACTCTATGCAGCGTTGATCTGCAACAGCTGGAGCTGCTACTGCCCTTCAGCTGCTCTAACCCAATTATTTCCAACCTAATACAATTTTTCTGCACTTTCATTTGATTAGAAGAACTGTGTGTGTAATCCCTCTTCATCCTGTGGGGCTGTTGATCATTTACCTCGGTTTGCGTGGAACGTTTCTGAAAGGTCACCGTGCCATTGTGAAGGATAGAGTTTCTCCAAAGAGGCTGCAGCTATGTTTATACTTTGATTCCAATCTCGTTCATCACCTGACTGCAGTATGTGAAAGAAATTATGTGGGATTAATGGCCTTTGTTTATATTTTTCACCACCAGCAGCGCTGTATCCATGCCTCATCTGATGCATGCGGATTATTTGTGTGAAAAGGTAAAAATAGCCCAATATGTGTTGACTCAGTCCCATCAGTGAGAGGACAAGCCTTTGTGTGCTACCTTTTTTCCACTGATCACAGCTTATTGATCACATGTCTACTTAATCAATAATTGTTATGCATGGCATTTTCAATCTTCCATCAACATGTGAAGCCGTTGGAGATAATTCCGCTGAGGACACATCCTCAGGGAAAGAGATTATTTGTCCAAACAACAGGTGACATTGGGAGAGTAAATTTGTATAAGGAATCATTTCCCTCCTCAGCAGTACAGGCAATATGTCTGCCTGCAGGCTGACTTTTTAATATCAGCAGCAACACTGAAATGCGGGTTATAAAAATATGAGCGATGATTTTATGACATTATTAAACATGCTTTATTAACATTCTGGTGGTGGTGTGTGCGCACTGGCAAAGCCGTTGACTCAAGCAGCCATTTGAGAGACAAAGGGAGGTATAAAGTCAGAAACTTCATTTAGTATAAGGCAGTGAACACAGATGAACAGCAGGGGGAAAGCATAAGTGAGGATTGTTGAAATGCTGTCCTTAGGGAAAGTCATTTAAGTTTGTTCTCTGCCACAGTTACTTTCGAGAGTGGTTCTCTATGGGCACCAAAGGAAAAATAATTAGTTCATAAACCTTTAAGTACTGCAGCTCTTTGGCTGTAATTTGCAATTATTCATTTCCAGTGGTTGAGTCTGAATAGCTGCGTGGTGTGACTAAAGCACACATCGTGTGTTCATATGGTGTGAATGACACAAAAGTCAACATTTCCAGTGGTCTCTCATAAAACCTTTTTTTAAACTTTTAGAAAAAGAAATCAGAAACAGAGCTAGTATATATAGAAATAAATTTACTTTGTAAATTATCTTAAATTGAATCAGATATTTAATGTTAAGACTCATAACTTAACTTAGCATTTTATTCTTACATAAGTAGCTCCCTTTTTTGTTGGAAATGTTTTAGCCACTTTCTTACTTGCTTGAAAGGTAAATTATGTTGAAATTAAAAAGATCTAGATGGGATTAGAGCAAAGTGCAGAAAGCAATCATGGCTGAATTTCATTGACAGGTGAACCTATGAGATATGGTTGCTAGTTCCATCCAGCAAAGTGAACCTAGGTTTTCAATACATTTTCTGGTTAAGTTTTCCTCTCCACTGTTGCTACATGCATGTTCAGTGCAGTAGACTGATTCAAAAGTCAACAGTTCAATGAAAGCAAAAGTCAGCAACTTCTATATGCTCAACTTGGTAAGAATAATGCAAGTCAGGCTTTGGATGCAGTCTGCATGGTTTACTCAGCTACAAAACATTTTAACTTCTTTGAAATATAGACCCAACTGCATTGTTTGATAACTAGAGTTGATTTAGAATTTATGTGCTTGACATTGCCTATAAGACTAAATATTCATTACTTTTTTAAATATGAAATTTGCTTTATCTGGTGCTGTAAAAATACAATGAGTTTAAATAAAATAGAATAGCACATAATGACAAAGAATCTGTATGATAATTAGCCTAGTAAACTAGCCCCACCCAACAGCTGGCAAAATAATTTTTGCCTGCGAGTTTGGTCTAGTTTAATCAATGCCAACGAGCCCTAGAACTGGCGGGCCAATCACAACACAGAGATGTGTTTTGAATGTCTGGATGCGAAGCGGGCGGGGTTTTGAGGGCGTGACGACAAAGCTGCGCGACCCTGGAGAAAGCACAACAAGGAAGATGGCAACAACTATTGAACAGTTCTCGTTTGACTCAGCTTTGGAATCAGTTTTGGAAGGATTAGACTTGGGCTTTTTGTTGAAACTTATGCAGGAAGAGGCTCTACACTCATTTTTAGGAAGGACGAATTCGCCATTTTACCAACAGGGTGTTTGTCTACACTCCCCCACCAGCTTTCTGTCATGCTAACTACGTCGCAGTCAGTTGTGTTCATTGGTCAGAGCGTTGGCACAGACATGGTTTGAAAAACAACAGCTTGTTCTCATCAACAATCTTCCGTTGTCTCATTCATCGGGGCCAGACTAAATTACACATTCAATCTCACATTTAGTCTGGTTTATCAGGCTATATGATAATGAATTTATTGTAATGGTTGTATTCAAAAACTGTCAGGATCCGGGACTTTGCCCACCAGAGGGCGCCGTGGATCCAAGCCTGGGGAGCTTGGACTCAGCTTGATCAGCTGTTTGATATTCTGCTGATTAAGGAAGCTCCCTATATAAGCTGTATGTGATTTTCTCTCTGTGCTGGATCGTGTGTCTTACCTGTGCCACCATGCCTTTCTGAGCCTTGAACCTGCAGCTGCTTCTGGTTTCCAATAAATATTGGACTTTTAATCCTCCCTCTGTGTCTAAAAATTTACGCCTTATCCCTACATGTCCTTTTATATATATTTTTTTCAGAAATGCCTTTTTTGTTGACTAAAAATCAAATGCAAGATTATTGNAAGAAGATAAAGTACATAGCAAGTCTTTTTAATGCAAAGATGCTTATTTTATTGGCTCTAAAACCACATCTAAGACAAGGGGTTCTCTAATTTCATGTTCAAATGTCCCAAGCTTATATATTAATCATCAGTTTTCTAGGATAATTGCCAGAACAATCCATAGGCAACTCTTGTTTTTAGTTAATGTTTGGTGCAATAAACATAGAGAGTAATTTATTTGTGATATCAAGGGCCTTTTTTGAATGTACAGGGTGATGAGCATCATAATTTTAAAAACAATTTGAACCAAAAGTAAATCACCTAGTATTTCATAACTAAATTGTGCCTCTTATTACAACCAACAATATAATAAGCTGTAAAAACAGATAAAACCAGTGAATGAGGTCAATCTACTGAGGAAATCCCTATAACAACTGCCTACATTCAGCCAACTGCCTTGGGCCCAGTGATATTAGCTTGGATTTTCTCTAAACTACATTTCTTTGTCATTTAAGTATATATTTTATTTTTGGAATGGTGTTAATTAATGTTCAGTTATATGTTAGTATCTCTTGTTATAAAAAGTAGAACATTTAAATTGAAATGAAACCCTTTTTGTAAAAGGAAAACTGTTAGATACAAACTAAAAATTTACGCCTTATCCCTACATGTCCTTTTATATATATTTTTTTCAGAAATGCCTTTTTTGTTGACTAGAAATCATATGCAACATTATTGTTTTTAATTTTCTTTTCTTCTTTTTTAAAAGTTTTAGAAAGCTACTGTAATTGTCTTATGCTCCATTTGACACAAAAAAGCTTTATATTTATTTCTAACGGACTATCTGATTGGCACCTATATTTACAAAAGGTCCACATCTACTTTAGTCATTAACCTTTTATTTTCTTAAGAACAACATTCTGTGTTTCCTTTATTTTGCTTTGTTGGATCAAGTGTTGCTGAATGCAGTTTGATATTGTTTATTTGTCAATCTTATAGCATCAGATGGAAGTTAGCCTTAAGGCTAAATCTTAGGCATTTACACAATCAATCCATGTTGAATAATTGCACTTTAAACCTTTAAAAGGTAAAATCATTCTCCCTTGATCAAGTCCAACAAAGATTTAAATTTAAGAATGAAGCCCAATAAAAATAATATGACTTTAAAAATGTTTCCATATAACAAGATACAGACAGGTGGCATGTATTTGATGCACTTTACCCTGATATTTCAAAATAAAGCTGCAGTGATCCCCCACAGAAGTCTCCTAATTAGTAAATATAGTCTGGCTGTGTGTTATTTAATATCGCTATAATTCCATCGTCTCCTTGAAGGCCTCATAGGGTTTCTTCTAAGAACATTAGTAAACAAACAGCATCACAAAGACCACGAAGCACTGCAGACAGATCAGGGATAAAGTTTTGGAGAAGCTTAAAGCAGGATTAGGTGATAAAAATATCCCAAGGTTTCAACACCACTCATAGCTCTGAGCTTTTATTTGTTGGAAATTTTGCTGGGCATCTTTGCACCTCTGCTTCTATAACTCTGGTGCTGAGAGTCTGTTTCTGTTTTGCCTGGATCATTGCCTCCTTATTTCGCTTTTGGCCATCCATGTCTTGCAATTCTCTTCTCTTTCTGGTCTTATTTTTGCACTCTTAGTTTAAGGCCTCAAGCAGTCATTAAACTGTTTTGTTGAATGTCTCCAATTTTGCTGCCTTGTTGTTTTACTTCTTCGGTTTCATTCTTCTTTCAATCAGCTTGAAGAGCATTTAACCTCACTTGTACTGTACATCATGGTTAAATGGTGGGGTGTGTGTTTATCCGTAGCCACACATTGTTTGGATATAGCTCGGGAGATACATAGTAATTAAAAACAGTAGTAGAGACAAAGAACTGTTACTTAAAATGCTTAGTATTTAAAGAAAGGATTTATCATAGCCAAAAATATTGTACAAAGGTGAATATTTTTTTATTTATTTAATTATTTTTATTCCTTTTTATATTGATATTGTTGAATAAGCTGAAGTCTAAATTTACCTCTCCATTATGTCACCCATCACAGTTCTTCTCAGCAAGCTCTTAAAAAAACTCTAGCTAGAACTACATTCATTGGCTAACCACAACAGAATTTTTATTCTATTGAAAAGAAGTAACACAAACAGTTTCCCTGTAGTGAGAGTAAACTAGAACAACAGATAAATCCTTAATGATAAGTAATTGCATCAGAAAACTCATATCTGTTACCTCCCAAATGAGATAACAAAGCAAATCTCCAAAATAACAAATGGCGACACGCCACTAATCGTTAAGCCATTATAAGTGGATGGGCTAATTACTGTACATCTGCAGGGAGTAGAGGAGGTTGCAGTTATTGCAGATGATTTCCCACCGCTGTCAGTCTACCTAATGGGAACCTTCTCTACAGTCTCCCAACTTTGGTGCTCATTTACTCCTCTGATTCAGTACTGCTTGACCCACACTTGGAGAACTATATCGGGAAAGATAACTTTTCTAATTTTTTGTGTTATTTTGCTCCTCCGTTAGAAGCCTAACAGCCTGATATAATTTACAGGTCCCATGTAGCGCAGTAAGTGAGAGGCTCATTAGTAAGCTAAAATTAAGCAGATGCCATAAATTTACACTGCAAACATTCAGCTAATGATTTTACTGACTGTATACAAAATGACTGAGCATGAAGGATGTTCGCTAAATGCAGCTGTCCAGCTGTGCACCCGTTAGCAATTTAACATCACAAAAACTAACAGTATACTGAGAAAATTTCATAACCACCCAGCATAAGGCTTAATAACCCAAATTATATTAACTGAAATTTTAAACTCATTCATATTCTTAGAGTTCCCACAGAATTATTGTGAATACATACTTGGTCACAGTTAAAAAATAAATTATTTAGGCTTAATTTAAAATATATACTGTATATTTATTTATGGAGGTTAGACTATTTAAAATGTGACTCTTTTCTTTCTAGACTCAATTGAAAACTTAAAATCAACAACTTTAAAACAGAACACCACAAGCTTTTAAAAGTAAATGAGTGTGAAACCACATCTTCTCACAGTTTGTCTTAAGTGAAGAAACGCAAAAACAGTTTTTATACTGTATTTGACCTTCTAATATGACGGAGCATTATTACCTTGCCCTTTTATTTCAGTCAGAACTTAATAATAATAAAAAAAAAAAAAAAGTCTGGTGAAGCAATGGAGAGTGAATCCTTCCAGTGTATGATAATGGATGGTATTAGGGCTGAATGATATGAGAAAAACTATCTAGAATTTTTTAATTTTGCTAGATGTGGTAGATTTTAGATATTGATACAAACTATATGAAAGCCTCAGAAAGACTGCCAGGGCCTCAATAGATGTCTGTACAAACTTCTAAAAGTTATTTTGCTATGTCTAAGAAATTACTCCAGTATAGGATTTTAGAAATTGCTAAAAAAAAAAATCTATTTTAATGTAGAGTTACCTGAACAGATGAAATGCACATTTAGCCATGTAGTTATCTCTTCCTTTCTCAGTCCATGGGTTACTGCCTGTTTAACAGTTTGTCTGTGATCTGCTTTATTTTTCAGTGATTAAGTAAATTCAAAAAGACAAATATGCCTGAGCCTAAAAGTCTATGTTAACACAAAGCTCTAAAAAATAACAAAACAACTCATCACTAGATCTGAATATATACACTGAAGGTCCCCAGTCAATTATGAAACATCTGGACTCTGTAGGCATTGCTTTACAGTTTTTCTTTTTTGAGTAATCCTGTTAAAATATCTCCCCCTCTCACAGCTTCTTACTGCCCTGGTCTGATATATGTTGTTCTCTGGGTCTATTTGGCTTTTCTCCTCTCAAGTTAAACAAAACATATCCCAGCCCATTCTTTTTACCTTGGCACAGCAATTCTTGACAACTTCAGTAATGATTCCAAGCAGAAACCAATCCTTCATTACTAACTTTTCCACAGTCTTTGTCTTGGCTGTGTTTTCTTTTCTTTAGGTGTGTATTCCATCATATTTTCTATTAATTTAGCTGTTGTGTCAAATGGGGGACATCCTTTGGATTTGTTGGACAGTGGCACAGAAGCGGAAAATGGGGCATTGTCCTGCACAAATCGAAACATTTGGTCACCCTATGTGCTTCGGCTCTTTCTGCTTGGCTTAAACACAGCTGTGTCCTGGACGTCAGTAAGGGAAAAAGCTGTAGCCAGAGACTGCACCATATATATTGGAATGCCAGAAATGTGTTTTAAAGTCAAATGACTGTTATAAGATATATCCCAATATATTTATTAATATTGAATTATCCAGCCCTATGACACACATATCAGAACTTGTAAAACGCTATATAGAATATGTGTTAATGCTACAAAATTTGATTAAATTCCACTCAAATGCTGTAGCCAGAAACCAATATATGTGAATTGGTTTGACTCTGAACTTGGTTCAGCAGACCAAATCTGGGAGCAACCAGCCTACAGCTCTTCATTACAGCAAAAGTGATTCATTCTATCTTGATAATGCATAGCAATGAATCTTAAGTATACCATACAGCAAGAGTGATGTAATTTAAAGTATATGCTTAATGTAGGTATAGATCAGTATAAACCAAAGCTTTGTTTTGAGTTTAGTGTTGTTTAAACATGCTATTCTTGGATACACAACCAAATGTGTCTATAGCTGTAATGAAACAAATTCAGAGGCCAGTATACACACACATATGGTTCTTGTCAAATAAATTTATTTTATAACATTTAGAATTGCAAAATGATCAGTTGTTTATAGCAGCAGCTACTGATGTTAAACTGACCTTCAGTTTGGCTGCCCCAAAGTGTGTTACATAACCTCAGCCTCTCTATAGTAAATCGTATTGCTATCATATTATTCAGATAAACAGATAACTTATTTCAATAGATGTCAGAAGTTAATATCATGTACATATACTTACTGTAAAGAATAGAAAAAGTTGGAGTCAAAGTTATGTAACCATGCCAGCATACTTTTATATAAGAGAAATCTGTGGTAGAATTAAATATTGTAGAAAAATACAGCAGATGCTTGGTTTGATTTTCAAAGTCAAAAAATGTAACAACAGATGAGATTTTTCACGTCTCCTTTCCTACTTGTCATAAGAGGTTACAATGCCTCCTTTTGAATTTTAAAACTGTCACAACTTTCAGCAACCATGTGACAGTACGACGGAAGTCTTCTCAACGTCGCTCACAAATTTTTTTTTATTAAATGTAGGACATGATGAATTATTATGTTGTGGTGACTCATGGAGATGTGTGACTCTGTAATTAAAATTACAATGGATCGATCGTAAACCCCCAACCACTGTCAGAAAAAACATCCAGCCGCTCCACTAAAGCTTTAATACAAGACCACTGTAGATTAAGGCAGCTATAATTGGTCTTTCCAAAATGTGTTAGCTCTGCACTTTGCTTTGACCTGCTTCATTGTGAGAGGTACCACCGCCTCACATGTTGAACATCAAAGTTTAAACAAAGAAAGGATGACTATTCTCCTTTTTTTTTTTAAACATCCTCCTTTAAAGCTCTTTTACATCACAGGAGTTCTAGGAAGGATTAAAACTTTTTTGCAAATGAGAGAAAAAAAATTATATTTGCTTTACTTTTTAGGGAAGATACACTGTACTCAGCAAACGGGTGCTTTCTGTAGATAAAAGAGCATAGTCTGAAAGGAGCTGACAGAGTAGATGTGATGCGACTGACTGATCAGTCATCCGAGTTCCCACTTCTTCAATCATTGTCTGACTTCTCAGATTCATTGTCTACGCATCGCCAGGCATCGCTACATGTCCCTATGCATGATCAGAGACAGAAGACACTAGTGCTGACTTTATAGTGATTCCTGGGCTCTTGATCTAAGAGATGACAAATGAAACGGAGAATCTACCGAAGCAATAATTTATTGTCTTTATTGTACATCTAACGCTCTTAAATGTATCATGTTATTTCTTAATATCTGAAAAGGGACGACAGTGACGTCAGATGTAGCAGTTTTCAGTGTTGTTGTGTCCTTGGGAAAGACACTTCACCTGCATTGCCTATTGATTGTGGTCAGAGGGCCCGGTGGCGCCAGTGTATGGCAGCCTCGCTTCAGTCAGTGAGCACCATGGCAGCTGTGGCTACAATGTAGATGCCACCGTCTGTGTGAGTGAATGACTGAAGGTAGCGTAAAGCGCTTTGACTTTAAAAAGCGCTATATAAGTGCAGGTTATTTACTATTTAAAAGGTAAGAAAGAACAGAGTTATGTTCAATAAACCAAAAAGTTTCAGTATTTTCTTGTCGGTTGATTAAAAAAAATTGCCTCCGTTTAAAAAGTTTTTTATTTTTTACTTCTTAGATATATCAATTGCTAAAAGCAAGATATCACCAGTAAAAAATAACGTCAATTAAGCTCCTTCTAGAAAAGCAAATTTCAATATCTTATTTTCTTTTGTCTAAAAAAACTTAATGAGGTTTAAAAAAAATAGCTAGATATAACTTGTTAAGGTTCATAAAGTGTTAGTGACAAGGTTAATACAAGATCTTACAAAAGTGAATTTGCCCCTCAAAATGTGACGTTTTAATGTACTTTTTCTGATTTAACCCTTTACAGGGCACTCAGGGAAATACTGTGTTATTGGAATACAGGACAAGACCTTATTACCTTTGTAACATACAAAAAATTTGGATATTTTGATGGCAAAAATGAATGTCAATGTAATAACAAGAAACACCAACTTGTCCAAATATATTAAGAAAAATAACAAAAGTGCTTCTGTAAGAAATTCATGAAAAACACTCTGAGAGTTCAAGAAACACATTTTTTTACCGTAGTAACCTTAGAGGCAGTAATGCTGATACTGGCACTTATATTTTTTTTAGTTTATAAACCTAAATATAATTGTTAACTAGGCTTATTAACTTTTTCTTACTTTACTTTTTAACTTTTCAACTGACTTTTTTACCTGTTTTTCTTGACTTTTTAACTTTTTTCAAATTAATTCATAGTAGATAATATATCATTGCAGGGCACCTCTACTGTAATTGGTCAAATGTCAAAATAAGATGTACAGCCATGTAGCAATATCTTTGCTGATTGGCTGGATATAGATCTTGTGCTTCTAGACCTCACTAATGGGCAGGGGGGACTCCATTTGTAAGGGGTCTGCAAGTGATCAAAAATGCTAACTTGCCCTATAAAAGATTAATGTAAAGTAGTCAGTGTACAGCTTGTATGCCAGTACACATTCTCTGTCCCCTTTAAAAAATTCTGCACACAGCCATTAATGTTTTAGCTGTGATAGAATTGCTCTGTTTGATGATACTCAGCTGCCCTGGAATCATATCCCTAAAGCCTTTCTCGCCATGGTGAATAAACATGCACTTTTCCACAAATTCAAAGGACATGATAATCCTGGGTTTACAACGGACCTGTCAGATGTAATACATGAGCTTAATGCTGCTTGGGCCAGAGCATAGGATTCAGGATTAGAAGAGGATTGGCCCAACTTTGGTCGACTCAGAAAAAATGTTACCATTCCACTTTGAAAAGAAAAATCACAACACTAGAAAGTAAAAAAAAAAGCCAAAATATGTTTTAGAAGACCATTAAATTTTCTCCTCCTCATAACTAAGTTAATCCTCCCTTTAATAGACTTGTTGGTGGTGACTGAAGTAATAATTTTCTCGTAGGACACAATTAGAACATTCCAACCTAAAGGTTGGTACTCAGCTTTGTTACCACTGATGTAGACTTTGTTACCACTGATGTAGACAAAGATGTTTATTGATGTATTTGACTTAGCAACAAATTAACATTGTTATAAATCTGACAACTTTAGCTTGTATCCAATACTCATATTTTCAGTCTTGTCAAATGAAAAATATATTATTAAATATTTACAAATATATAATGGTTGTACACATTTTTATGAAATACTGGCTATATTAAGCCTGTATATACAATTTTGACTGTGTTTTGATTAGTAATCTGATTCTTAATGAATATTCCTGAATAATAACACTGAATCAAAAATTTAAACTTATGTTTTGAATCACTATATGTCAGAAAGAGACCAGGTCTCAAGTAATTCACTGAAAATAAAATTGAACAGTCATAAGTGGACGGAAATTTTATGATTGAAAATGCATATCAAAGTTGATGCAAACATTAGACATGAACTTTAGCATTGATATTAAACATGTTTTAAAGATAAAACAGGGTAGCTTTTTGTCTGTTACTGTGTCTTCAGACAGGTATGGAAGCCTGTGTGTTCCTGTGTTTGAGTGTGTTTATGTGCCTTGGCTCATTTGCTGCCTTTGTGTGATGCCAGTGACAGGGGCCATAACCCTGTGCTGTAGACCGCTACCAGCAGCTGAGGCATTGCCAGGGGGATGGAGGCACCAGCTGGAGGTAGCGGATGTTAGAAATACCCTTCAAAGTTGGAACCATGATACTGCCAAGCAAAGCCTCTCAACACTTTGTCTTTGCACTTCTCATTATGTCTCAGCAATCAGCTGTGCAGATGGGGCTGATATGCAATGAACATTACTCACCCTGAAAGCTAACAAGTGTGAATTTAAATGCCGCCTATCAGATGGTCGATCTAGTCTCTGTAATCACTTCTCACAGAGGTACACTGTGGAAGTGTTTTTATGAAGGCTGCAGTTTTTCTGGCTCTTGCTTTATCACAAAGGTTCCAGGTTATGCTGGTCAGTGGGAGACTAGGTAAACAATGAAAAAGATGGACTGCCTTTTTTGTCTGTTTGTCATTTTTATTTTCTGCAAGCAAGCATCTAAAGAGAAATAATGTTGAGCTGCTTGTACGCATAGTTGTATGCATGAACAAAAACAAGCAACAGCAAAAAACAATGAAGATAAAGCCCCAGCCTCAGCAACCTTATCTCTGCTGAGGATGGGTAGATACAGAAATACCTTTCATAGTCTTAGCTATTGCCAAGAAGCTTCAGTTGGGAAAAGATGGTTGTACTTGCCAAAAAAAAAAATTGTTAAAATGTTTCATTAAAACACTTTAAAAACTGAAGTGGTTTCAGTTGAGGTATGCAAGTAATCAATTTAGCTGCTAATCAGCAGTAAGGATTCAGTCTAGGATGTAGTAGGTCCAGAGTATGGTTATGTGTGCAGCTTAGAGGAAAGCACATTTACATTTTGTTAAGTGTCCCAGCAGTTACCTGTGAGCTGTTTTTTATGTGATTATCTTACATAGTTTACTACTGAGCTGAGCTTCAGGCAATGACCCAAGCTTCAACTTTACCATGGCTGTTAAATAAGAGTAAAAAATAACTTTTTAGAATTTTTTTGCAAATTAATAAGTTAGGAGGCATTGATCCTGAATATGATCATGAAATCAAATCTAACTTTACTTATGAAGCATTTTTCAACTCAAGAGGATGTCAAAGTGCTTATCATGGAAGACAAAAAAAGTGTTAATGAAACCAACAATGCTATGAAGGTACTTTTAAAGTTTACTGTTTCCTTAAAGGAGAAAATGTTGTGCCTTTGAAACCAATGTGGGGTTAATCAGTTTGTTTCCTCCAACCTTAAACATGATTTTTTGGTCAGTATGAAGCTAACATAGGTAAATATATATAATCAAATAAAAAATTTAAAAAAATATATATTTCTATGTATATCTTTATCTCAGGCTCAGGTCTTCCACCACAGGCCTGGGAGCTTGAGGATTATTAGCAGTGTTGCGCCGATGCCATTTTTTGGCCCAAATACTGATACCCGATACCTTGCTGTGCAATATTGGCCAATAACGATACCATACCAATACCATCTGTTTAATGTGTGTGTGTGTATATATGAAGAACTGCATACTACTTGGATGTAAAATAATTGCCATCATGGCTTTGTCAAGCTGCTGCCTATCTTTGTGAAGCAGGAAAAAGACTAATACAAATTGAATCCAGTAGAATTTTCTATTACCTACCTGGAATGGGTGACAATAGTTGAATAAACATTTGGCTCTCAAGATGGTATCGGTGCCCTATTGTTTGGTACTCACCAATAACAATTCAACCATTTTAGTGCAGTACCAGAGCCCCACCTGATACTGGTATCGGTATCGGTGCAAAACCAGTTATTAGCAGTATATTAGCTGTCCCTAGATCTGAATATTTCTAGACTGAGATGTCTGATGTTTCTCCAGGTATCTCTTGGAGCCTCTTCTCCAGTGTGGGGGTTACTGCCCCCAGTGCTCTTACAACCACCTTCCAGACTCTTTTCTTCCCTGAGCCCTTGGCATTTCTCCAATTTCTCATGTTTTTTTTTTTTTTCCTGACATTTTCATCATTTGGGATGGCCACATTGATCACTATGGCTGCTTATCAATGATCACAATGCCATTTTGCCATTTTATTTCTTTGTATCTGGAAGTCCAATAGGATCTTAGTTATGTCAGTCTCCACCACCCTGGGAGGAGGCTTCAATCTGAACCAAGGTGTCTCCAGTTTGTGTTGTGCACAGATGTTTCTGTACACTATAACATCGATTTGGTTATTGTGTTCCATGTATTCCTTTCCTGTCAGTATCTTAAACCCTGCTTTGCGATGCTGGATTGTTTCTGGGCCTTCTTTGCATAGCCTGCACCAGGGATCTTGCCTCTTATGGTAGATCTGGGCCTCTACTGCTCTGGTCAAACATATTGTGCATCCTTTCCTGAGTTTATTACAGTAGTTTCTCTGTGTTTTGGGACATTTCTCTTGACAGAACAGATGTACCTTGGTGAAGTTTGCAGAACCTTTGCTCACACAAACCTTTTTTATCTCTGCCAACAAACTTTGATTGGGACTGAGATCAGGGACTTGTGATGGACTCTCAGCTCATGTTGGTACAGGTCTCATTTCCCTGTAGATAATGACACTCTCCTACCAGATTTTCATAAGGTTTTTCTCAGTTTGCTTTAGTCCTCAGATTTTTTTTTAATTATTCTACAAGCCTGACAGTTATTTTTAACATTGATATGACATTTTATTGATGATCAGAGGTATTAAAGTGCGACAAAATTATAAAGGAGAACAAAATCGAATGAAAGATTTTTTTGCTCCTGAAGTAAAATATTTATTTTATAGTTTTAGCACAAAATGTATCAAGAAAGGATGACAAATACAATTGGTCAGTGACATATATTTTTTAAATCATACACAGAAAAGTTTATCTAGGGGTGAAACCATGTCTGTCTCCTTTTGTCAGGTATTAAAGCCCTCAGGCTGAGTTAGATACTTACAGCAGGAGACAGTTGAGTCAAAATAAACAAAAGCTCGACAGACAGAAGGCAGGAAAATATTTGATAAATTCCAAGGTGAATTGGGACAAACAGCAGATAAGCAGCATGTATTGTGGTCATCAGGCATCGACACCTGAACAGCTGCTGAATCTGTCTCAGAACGGGAATCGATTAAACGACTCACAACGTTTCATGGCTTCCAAAGGTCGGACACAAGCTCACTTTTTTTCTACCAAATATGATTTGCATTTTGTAGAGACAAAGGTTTCCTGTGCATGTGAGATGTGTGTAATGCATTTGATCAGTTTGGAAGCCGGTTGCCTCAGTAACCGCCCTGCTGCACCGCAGCGTCTCAGTGGAATCTCATAGGATGACAACATGCACCTCTTTTCTATGTGTTCTCCTTCAGCCAACCATAAAAGCACTTTAATGTCATTTCATTAACGTGAACTAAACCAACAGACTGTCACACAGGCTTGCATCATCTGCGTGATAATTTAAAACTAGCAGAGCAGCGCAATGTGACAGTTTAAAATCACAGAGGTTTCTCAGGAATACAGAAGAAAGGATTAATTTTCACCAATTTATTTTTTTCTATGTTGGGTTAAGAATTTAGTTTTCTTTTTTTTCCTGTTGCCCTCTTAGGAAAGAAACTAAGATGAAGTGATGAAGAGAAAAACCTCCTCACACATCTAAACATGTTATCAAAACCATGAAATGAGATTGTGCCTCAGATAAGAAGATCAAGCAATTATACACAGGTATATGCTATCTTCTTTGTGACTTTGGTCAAATCCCTTTTGTTTGTCTTGGTGAATAGGTGAACATAATCCATGCACACGTGGGAGTGGGATATATATTCCTGGGTGATTAAATGGAAACTAAAGGCAATATGACAGTCACTCCTTAAGACACCATCTTAAGTTAATGGCTTGTTTAAAACAAATGTGGGAGAGTCTTATTGTTGATGGGGAAAGATTCATTTACATTGAAGGCAGATATGAACTGCTAACTTTCACTAGAAATGTTCATTTTTTTGTTTTTTCGTGTTTGTTTTTTTTTATGTGTCCTAAAATATTTTCTTAAGATTAGAATAAATGTAAGCTATACATACTTAAAGGACAATTGATATGGACACCACTAGTCAAAAGTTTTACAGCAACATTATTTTTCCTGGTTTTGGATTGACAGTGATTCAGTTTAATATCTGATTGGAATTATAAATGAAAGCATAATACAAGTATTCAATTAGAGTACAACAAATGGAAATCCTAGAATCAATTAATATGCCAAAATGTATTCTAAACTATAGTCAATGTAGCAAACTTTGGCAGATAGGACAACTGAACACAAATGATGCATTCAATTAAATGTTCTTCAGAAAGTTTCTTCTAAATCTTTTGCATTAATTCTTTGTTTTCACTTTTCTGTTAAGTTAATCACTAACCATATAATTGGGGTCATTGTTTTTTTTTAATTGCCTTTTTACAGTAACACACTTCTTTCTGCAGTTTAATACTGTTCAACTGCTGCTAATAAAGGTTGTGGAACCACAATAAATTATTAACATCAGCTTTTAAGGCTTGATCAACCTTCACTGCTGCAGAATCGGTTTAAAATATTTCCCTTTTTGTATTTCCTGATGTAGTTTTTGTTGTATATTTCTGAAATTTTCTTAATTTTTCTTATCAGGCATCCTGGCATTTTTTCGGTTTTGGCAGTTTGTCACTTACCTTCATACCAATTCAAGCTATTCATTCGACTTATATGATAATTGGAAAATTGTTGAAAATGTTAAAAATAATAGAAAACCCAATGCTGAAGATCATAGCTTAGTTCCTTCTCTGCTCATAGATCTAGCAATGGGAGACCATTCATTATGTTAATTAGGTGTTGCAGTTATGATCTATTAAAGGCTTCTTTCTTTTCACTGTTTATTGAGCTATGTAGCTTTTCGAGAAAACGTATGAGATTGTATTGTGGTATTTGTAGCGGTATAAATTGTTGCAATGCTTTGTTTAAATCAGACCCACCACTAAGGGTCATAGCTGGTGACCTTCACTCCCAGGCACCATTGCTGTGCATTGAGTCATTTCAGCAAAACCAGGCCGTTCCACTAGGGAATGAGCATGGATTTGCCACAAAAACGGTTGTGGAAAACTTATTTCTTATCCGTTTTTTTAATTAATTATCTTTAAAAATGTGGAGATACTAAAAGATAGAGATGCTGTCAACTTTTAAAGTTGTTTGCCACCTTAATGCTGAAATTTCTAAACTAAAGGCTTATAAAAAAAAGGGGTGGGACTCCTACGTTCCAGGTTTGTCTGGAAAATATTCCGATGCTGTGATTGTCCTCATTGGCTAAGCTATCACCAAGGTGAGGAACCAAAGATTTGGTTCTGTTCAATTTAATTCTTTAAAATGAAAATGCGTGTATTTCATAGGGCTCACTTTGGTAAAGCATCTGAAACTCCCAAGACACCGCCTCTTTTGGGGGTGACGTTGTCAGTTAAAATGGGGCAGAGAAACAGAGACAGTTAGACAGGAATGAGACTGCAGAGATATGGAAAGGAAAAAAAAAAGAAAGCTCTGTCCTGCTGTAGATTAGGTTTATAACGGTAAATAATTTAATCAGTTAATAATTGAGCTTGCAAGATAAACACTACAGGCTAAAAGTAAAAAACAGCAAGCTTAGCCTATCAGGCACAAGTAGATAAAAAAAATATTTGTTTGATACTAAAATTTCAGGGACTCTGATTATGTTAACCCATCATAAGTCCCAGTAATGACATTATAACTATGAATATTGACTTACATTCAATTCAAACTGTCAAAGCAATATTTAAATATCCCTATAAAAGTTTATTGGGCTATAAAAATAACCTGTTTTGTGCACTTTCTGATGGTGTTTCTGCAGCAGACTTGACTCCATGAATGGCAATGTTTTGCTGCAATGTGTGACACTGTAGTCATGTTGTGTTCTATCCAGCAATATATCTATAGTATCATAACTGACCAGTTGACTAGAGGTATGGTTAACATACAATCCCAGACAGTACACCAAAAACAAGTATTAGCACTGGAGTTTAGACGATTAAAACCATTTAAAACACAGCAATCAGGGATTCTACCCTATTGGTAAGTTGGACCATTTTTGTTTCTCCTCCTTTTCTTTGTTTCCTCAGATTACAAACAAGGACTACTCATGACCGCTCTTTGGGGAGAGGGAAGGAAAGAAAAATCCCAATGAGAGTGAAAAACCAGGTCTGCTGACACAGTCAGTCCCATGAAAGAATTATTTTTCTGATGCCAAACTTACTCAGGGTGAAAAGTTGAATGTATCAGTCGCCCATTGAAATACTCAAGGCAAAGAATGAAAAAAACAGATGACTGTGGTGTAGTTGCGTTGTTTGGAGGTTTACAATTTAATCATCAGCTATATTCACATCTGAGATATGCTTTGTGGAAAATAGAACCTCTTCTGCTGATTAGATCTAGACTTTCAGTACTGGCTTCATGAACATTTCATGCTCCAGCATCCACTTATTATAAATTGAGTTGTTGGTTCTTCTCGGCTTCCCAGATTTGGCTATTGACTGGACATATAGTAATTTTAATATAAATAGAGCAGGAAAATTCATAAGTAGAATTAAATAAAGGAGTAGCCAGCATGTGAGATGTGACCTTCTTTATGACCTAACCACAAATCCATCAAGAGTGGCTTTAAACCCCAAAACCGAGTTGCAATGAAAAATACACTTTTCGCCCCTAATATAAAACAGGATTCTGCACTTTGGACTGAATCACTTGAGAAAACTTAAGGATCTGTATCAAGCGTGGAGAAAAAAAGTTGAAAAAAAAAAACAATAGGGTTATAGTTGAACCTCTAAACACTGACATTTTGAGGTCCAGTTGTGGTCGACCGGTTTAGAGTTTGAGTCCGGAAATCACTTCAAGCTGGATAAGATGCAGTACATTCTTACTTGAAAGAAGCATAGCGTCAGGGCTGTGGGTAAAACATGGTCAAAGACAAAGTGAAAGCTAAAACCAGAGCTAAGAGTGTAAAAAGTATATTTGATTGTTAATTTAGTCTTTTTCTTTTTTTTATTGAAAACAATAGGCCAAATTGTGGAAAGATTTTCTCCACCATCGCTACAAGCATTATAAGTAGGAGGGATTGCATTCGAGTCAATGAGTCGATGCAATCAACTGTTTTCCTTAGATAGAAAACTCTGATTCAGTTTGACTGTATGATCTGGTGAACTGTAAACTTCCTTGAGATGATGTGTTGTGAATTGTTGCTATATAAATAAACTGAACTAAATTGAAGACTGATTCCTCACATATTTTTTTTTGCATTATTTGCCTGTGTGATGGGATTTAATAATTTCTGTTTAAAGTTTCCCTTTTTTACTACTATCTTGCATGGTGAAGAGAAAAAAGAGACACTGGGGCTGTTGTTTAAACCAGTCTTAGATTTTTTCATAATAAATGTTCCATTAGCAAGCTTTTCTTCATGCTGATCCACTTTAAACAGCTCAAAGGTGTATTCATCATTTTCATAATTGTACAAAACATTTGTTGATATAGCAAATTTATAAGTACGTTTTCAGCAAAACTTATTTTACCTTATTTTGCCTTATATGTTTATAGGTTCTTTGTCTTGGCTAAAATAAAATAAGGATTAAATAATATCCATATTTTTGTATATTTGATGTTTGTTAAAATGTTGAAAATTGTTAGCAACACCTTTGTCTATACAATCCATGTTGAAACATACTATAAATACCAATTCACAAATGTTTTGTTTTTTTCTCTGGAGATTTCATGATGGTTTCATGAGTTCTGATTTTTTTTGGTTTTCCCTGTAAGACCTCATGTGACCTCTGCTTCACCCTTTCTCCAGCAACAGTCCCATACTGAGACCAAATATTTTTGAAGCAACACATGACATCATCTGCACATTAGAAAATATTAATAAAAAAAACCCTAAATGATGAGATACAGAATTCATTTTTCAGCAAATGAACAACAGTCAATAACAAAAATCAATAAACATTTCAACTGTTTCTCCAATTTTTTTATTTACTTCTTCTTTTAGCAGTTCATGAATTTGCTTGCTCACCATTAGATTACAATTATTTAAAGGCTCAGGGTGTTTTGAAAAACAGAGGAAAAAAAACTCTGCTTTGCCTGAGATGAACACAAAAAACTGAATTTCAAGATACAGTCCCTGCCAGTTGAATTTAATTTGAGAAGTTCTATTAATTTATTAAAACACAAAGCAAATGATTCTTTAAAACTGCAGACTCTTAGCTTTTGTTTATTCTACCTAGTAGAATTTAAATGTGCTTTCTTGATAACCTACTGGGATTCAGCTTGAATTAACGCAGTGATTTTTTATAATTTTATCCTAAATTTTGAAGTTTTTCTTTAGAGATATGCATAGTTTTTCTTTAGGTTCAAAACCAACTGAATAATCAGAGGATTAATCTTTCAGTTTTAATAGATGTAAATAATTATTTGGGAAATGAGATATGCGGCCCCAGTGGTAATACTGCTAAGGAGTAATCTGTTCTCTGTATTGCTCTGATTGGGAACCATAGGGAGGCACAGTCGGGGACGGCCGGCTGTCAAAGAGGCATGCAGTGCAGTGCTTTCACTGTACCCCATACAGCCATGATGAAGTGGCTCCATCCATCTTGTTGGCTCCCACTAAAGAACAGGCTCATTTGGCCACCAAACTGATGACAGATGGGAAGCACTGCAAGCTTTTCTATCCAAAAGGGCAGGACCCCTAGCTCTCAGAGTCTGTGGACCGAACTCCCAGTGTCTGGAGTTACACCGCCATGGAGTGTAACTATTCATGGTACGTATGATTTCATTCAGCACTGTTTATGATTGTTTGAAAAAATTTTCATCTTTACATTTACTATAATCTTCTGATAATAGTGCTGATGTATGTAGTCTGTCTGCATTAGCGTAATCAATATTATGAAGTATTTTAAACTAAACCAGCCAGAGAAATTCAAATGATCTAAATTACCTTTCTAAATATAACACCATAGAGTTGACATCTACAGCTGTTGCTGCTAATAGACAAATTTATTTTGGTGTGTCTACAGGTTTCAAAATTCAACTTTAAATGAAAAGTTAAAGTGATTTCTCATGATAGCTAAAATTTAAATACTCTTAAAGGTATAGAGGATGATCTTGTATTTCTGGGTTGATCATCTATATAAGTGGTCCTCCTCATTGTCAATCATTCTGGTGATATGTTTACGTAAGGCCGTCGTACGTGCTCGTTCCATTAGCTATCCATTAGCTATGAGCTACGGTTTCAGACAGTCATTTAAAACTCACTTTTCTAACCGTGGTTGTTTAAAAATGACCGAGGGTCATCAGAGAAAAAGTGTCTACCTAGTGAATGAGTATAGAAGAAAGGCCCTAGAAGAGGCAGATATATCCCAGAATGCTTTGCGCAGAGAGCTCTCCTCATAAAGCATTAAAGGATTTGCTGTCACAGCGGCCCACTGTCACCATAGGCTGCCGTTACCCGACAGTGACGACTAATAACAAATAAGCCGCAGGCACCACACAGTGGACCAACGAGGATGTGATCATCTGTTCGAATGGTAAGTTGACTGAGTTTACTGTATATTCCCTGCCCTATATAGTGTTTGAGGGATTTAAGGGTTACAGCGAACATTCGGACACAGTAAGCTTGTATGAGCTATGACAATGACAACTTTTAAACAGAGCGTGCATGAGGAGAAATGGGCTTGTGCACGCTCCCGCATACACATTTTTTTTTTAAGTGGAGAGGGCGGGTCTTTTAAAGAATAAAGAGAAAATCCTCAACAATACCTTTAAGATGTACAGTATAAGAGTCTGATGTAAAAGAAAAACAATCTTTAAAGCATAGTAGTGTTACTCATACTGTTAGCATCTTGAATTCTGTCTGTCCTTGAAAGCTTAAATTTTGGACCCAAGGGTAAGAAATGTCAACTGGAATTCCCCAAAAAGTAGGAAGTATGAGTAAGAGAGTGCCTGGGTAACATGCTGATATACAACTTTCCAATTAAATTGGCTGCTACACACATCAGTGCTTATAATGGTGTTGTAGTCAAGACCACACCAACCGAGACCAAGAAGTACAGAGACAAGGCTGAGACCTTTAGTGGTGGAGACCAAGATGAAGAGGTCTTGGTCTCGGGCTCTAAAAGCCTTTGTCTTTTTTCTGTCTTGATAACATTTTTTCTTGGTTGGTATTAGGTTTATTCAATGATGATTATAAAATTAATATGTGTTTATGAAACTTTTTTACGAGGGGATGCTCCACTCCTGTCACATTCAGTCAGGAGACCATCCTCCTTGTCATTCTGATGGAGCATTCTGTCTTCATGAACTGATCAATTGTTCTGTCAGAACAATACTTTGTTTGTAACCATGTGTCATGTTCTGTTAATAAAATGCTCTGCGGAGGAGGTCCAGTGAGAGACAGTGTGTTTGAGTATGGGGTTCAACTGTCTCTCCTTCCTGCAGGAATTGTATCCATAATTGTGTATTTCAGTTCTTCTTTTGCAAAAACCTACATTTTTTGAACTCGACAGTTGGTGTGGTCTTGACTACAATGCTAGCTTATAATATAAGATATGGGATTACTGTTTAAATGAACAAAAAAACGTGATTGTAATTGATGTAACTTAGGTCATAAAAAATATATACAAGCAACAAAGAATATAAGGCTTTTTGAGGGTTTTGTCAACGTTTAGACCAGCAGGAACCTGGATTGAAATTACCTCAGGGATTAGTACTGATGGCAACAGAAGTTTTTAAGAACTGAATCAATGGATTGAGTACATTAGAATGGTTTGCTCAAAAGATTATTTCCTGAATCAATAAGTTTATAGTTAAATGAGCTGGTCTGGTCAAATAGTAGAACTTTGTATTTTCTGCTCCTTTACAATTAATTAATTAATTTATTTAATGACATTATGTGTGCTAATCATATAAAATCTGAGATGGGTAATAAATATCAGGCAAATATTTTAGGCTCTCAACTTGCATTATTTTGATGTTTTGACAACAGGGAGTGAGTTAGCTCATATAAAACACAACAATTCTATGGTGGCTTTTAGATCTAAAAAATCAGTTTCTTATGAAAAAGATGACTTTCAAGATTATATATGAAAAAAAAATCACTATGTTTTTATAATCCCAATTATATCCAACATATCTAAGTTTATTGGTACATTATGTAAGTAGGTGAAACAGCACGATCATTGTGATTTGCGTACTGCATTATCAACGGCATAATTCGTTCAGGTCAAAACACAGCCTGACAGCGTGAATGTATCAACCACTCATGCAAACACTCAGCAAGTAAGGGAATCAACTGCATGAAAAGAAGGAATCACTCTATGTATGAGCGAATCGCTTGAGTGACTCATCCATCGCTATACAGCCCAACACAAATCAGCACTGATTTGAACAGCACCAGAATGGGTAAATCAGTAGCACTTCCTGTAAGAACTACTTCGTGAATTACTCCTCAGTATCATTTCTCTGTTTTCTAAAATTCATCATTTGCTTTAGCCATTACCTTGGAGGTATTCCAGGCTAACTTTAGCAGTTAGATTGGAGTACAGATGCTATTGTGTGAGTCTAAGAATGCAAAGGTTTGGCTTATGCTGATTTGAACTAAACTGAAAAAGTAATGAATCAGTTAATGACAGTGATTTGATTAATTTTGTTTACACAAATGTTTTGTTCATTTAAACAACATGTTCATGACCTGCCCCACGCAAGCAATTACAGTACTTCACTCTTACCTCCCAGTTCCAAGACCAATCAGATGTCATGGCAGCCTCAGCATTTACATGTGGAGAAGTATTAAAAAAAAGTGCGGTTTAACTTTTTAAGATGTTATGGGGTATTTCTATAAATCATTAATGCAAAACTTCATAATCATCGTACCTCTGAAAAGTTCACAATATTATAATTTGAAGGCTTTAAAGGGATAAATTCATGATTAAATAATACATCTGTTGTCTGCATGAAAGACTGGTGTATATTTGACGCATTTGCGTTCTGTGCAGAAATGAGACAGTGTTTGAAATATATTTATGTTCCTTGTTACTTCCCTTCTTCCCCCAATATTCTGGCTCACTCTAGGAAGGAGTGTAGGACACAGACCACAATCTCACACTACATCTAGAAGTAAATGACACAGCTGTTGCAAACATTTTCAAAACCCCTTAGTATTACTCAAGAGTAGTACTTTAGTAAGTTTTTTCCCACAAGTTGCTCAGAATCTGAATCTGTGCCATGTTTTTCTGCATGGAACTGTCAAACAGGCAAATTTCACAAGGTGCGCTATCTGGAAAAATCAGGCCATGCGGAAGCCACAAAGAGACAAATGAGTGCTTAAATTACGTCATCTAGTCATCATCAGGAGGCAGATTGTGTTCCCGTAATATCTTCCTTTAATAGAAAATCCAATAGACCAGCTGGAATGCTCTTATTTTAGGATTCAAATCTATGAGCAATACAGTATATAAGCAGTTCAACCTCACTATAATTTGTATAGTCATATGTCCATTATAAGCATCATTCAGAGGAAAATAGTTCAGTTTCATAGCTCACAAATTCACCATCAATGCAACAGTGATACCAAACACAATCAGAAAGAAGTTTTGTTCTTCACCAACAACAAACAAAAGAACACAATAGCCAAGAGTAGGAACAAAGCAGTAAGAAAAATGAAAGAGTTATTTTCATCCGTGAACCTCATATACACCCTTTAGGACACATATGACTGTTACAAAATGTTTATTAAGTGAATATTACATAATATGGGACCAACAAATGCTTCTCCAGATTCTGTGTAAGACAGACGGCTACAGAAGATACTTCCTGCCTACAGCTATCAACACCTACAACAACTCGTTGAAAAAACAAGATAAAGTACTAGGACACATCCATCCATCCATCCATCCATCCATCCATCCATCCATCCATCCATCCATCCATCCATCCATCCATCCATCCATC
>NW_015150453.1:3623093-3626294 GCF_000732505.1 Cyprinodon variegatus | reverse complement strand
CATCCATCCATCCATCCATCCATCCATCCATCCATCCATCCATCCATCCATCCATCCATCCATCCATCCATCCATACCTTGTAGCCTGTACAGCTTAAAAGTAAATTAATATTGAAACATTTATTTCGAATTGTTCATAGCACATGTTTCAAAACATAAACAAGTATTTTATTTTTTTTGCACTATATAAAGGGAGATATTGCATTCATTCATGTCTTTTGCAAAACATCCTTGCTGGGTAAACAACAAAAAATATGTTTTTAAAAACTGAGAAAGAAGTATATTCAGCAATCTTAACAATTTACAAAGCTCTGTTTTCTTAATCAGTTTACCAGCAGATTTATGGTTCTGGTTATATATGTTCTCCATGGCAAATTGTGCCTGTGTCTTCACCCTGTTTCTCTTGCTGCATCATTACCCTGATGTTGCAGTTAAAACTGAGCAAAGTACTAATTAAAAAACAGGGATGGGTAATGGCACCATCTCATATAGTAGACATTCATAGCTGTCACAAACTTCATCTGCGTAATTACACCTTTCAGTTCAATAATGCAGAGAGTCTGGCACTAATTGCTTTCTGTGTGATTGTGTAACTTTTCTCTAGGTTTCCTTTTTTTCCAACTGAGAGGATAATAAAAGGTTAGACCGACCACCTGAACAATGCAGACAGGCCAAAAGAAGCAGTATGCACACTCCTCTGATCATTACCACTAAATCAATAAGCAGCCCCCAAAAAAATGTCTGTTTGACTTTCCTATAACAAGTTCTTGGTGAGTAACAGCTTTTAAACACAGAGAGCAGCTACTTGATCACACAGAGCCTCATTTTTTAACTCTTAATATTACATTATAGCCCTGTAGTCACTATAAAAAAAATGAAAAATGTCATGTCCTCTTTGCGCAAGCTGCCTATGATTAAACACACATTAATACAAACAAACACCATTACGGTATGTAATTGATCTTCTGATGGATGCTCATAATTTAAATTCATTTAAAGTTACATTTATACAGAACTTACCAGAAGAATAATGGAGTTATTTGTGTTCGCATGAATCAACAGCTTTTGATTCACTTGTGATAAACGATACCAGTTGTATGCATACTTTATATATATTACATATCTATCTATTTATTGTACTGATTTATTAATTCAGTTTAAATAAATAATTAATGTAGCACTGTGTATGGAGAAAAGTGGGCAGAATTTGAAAATCTGGCCATATAACATATGTCTGCAGATTGTATCCTCATTATGTGGCTGTTATACTTTGTATGTCCTCAAGAATCTAAAAGTCTTGCACGGAGGTCTTCAACAGGGGGTCCATGACCCCTAGGGGGTCCACAGAGGTACTGCATAGGGGTCACGAACGTTTTGGTTGATTAGACTTGTTTTTTTTTCCATATTCCCCCCCTGCAATTTTTTCCACCAATTGAAATGTCTTTAAATAAATTCAACACACTGAAGTAAACAGATAACCGGAGGAAGAAGATGTCTGTCAGTCATCAATGCACTGATTCAGTGACACAGAGGAGCTCTTGCAAGCTGGGCGATGTTTCATTCACAACACCTGTCCCATCAACGCGGAATCAGAATTAGAAATACTTTAATAATCCCAGGGTGAAATTACTTTTGTTACATTACTCTATATGTAATAGAGTGACAATAGGACCAGTTTGATATAACATAATTTCATATAATATAATTAGGAGGTCCCCTCTCCATCTAGACAATAGTTTGGGGGTCATTAGCCTGGAAAACATTGAACACCCCTGGTCTAGCATCTTGAGCTCTCCTTTGGTTGTAAACTCATAGACCTTATTTGTGATGCAAAACTTACCAAGGTGTTAATATGTCTAATTTTTAAACACTGCTAAAGGCTTGGTATACATAAAAAAGGAAACACAGTTTATTATTATGAGACTATTCTCCAAAAAATGATATTACATTATAAGATTCTATCCATCCATCCACTTCAGGGTCGTGGCGGGGCTGGTGCTACACCAACACTGATTTTAGTTTATATTAGTCCAGTTTAATCAGAAATATATGTTGAAATGTTTTGAATATCTCTGCTTGAGAGCTTGCTTTCACATTACATTTTATTGGCAATAGCTTGCTTAATCTTTGATTAATTTAACCTTTACTTTTGTTAAATATCCTAATATTTCAACTTATTTTGTCATATGAACACAGAGCTGTAACTGAAGTGTGGTGTGAGGATCCAGTTGGTCCTGTTGTGGAAAAGGCCCCGCAACTGCATGTTAAAGACAATTCAATCTCCTTTAAACCTAAATTGCAGCCCCTGTGGGACTAGTAATGATCTAATTTCTCTACAAGGCATTCACTGTGTCTGTTGACCTTCAATCATTCCTGATACCACCCTCTGCTGCTGTAGATTACTCAGTTCAGTTAGTTTACACACATATTTACTATCAATATATATCTATTTTAATTATAGTAAGTAGGAATAAATATATTACTGTATGTATTTTTATGTGAAAATTCTGCAAACAAACTTAGTGTCATTAAGCAGATGAGAGATGTTTGCTCTGGACTTTAAAAGGTGGCACATTTCCAGCATCGACTGGTGTTATTCAGATTACTGTTCAAACTGAGACTCATTGCAGTCATACTTTAGAGGTTGGTTTTTCTTTATGACAATGGCTCGTGTACCTCATCTCTGGTTTAATGTTCCTCAGCGTTGTATGGCACAGATCACTGAGTTCCCAATGGCCAGCATGAGCCACATATTTTCTGAAGGTCGCACATTATGAACATAAATACTTTCTCAGCCAAGACATAACTGCCGAGTACATTCTCTGAGTCCACCCACTGCCAGCATTTGTTTCAGTGGTGATTGCACAGATGTGTTAACAAGTTGCTTGTTGCATAGCAAAAATGGAAGATTATAGTCCCATACTCATCATAATGGGTCTCTAAATGACAATTGAGGTAATGCATCCTGATTTACAGTTCCATGATAAAAATAGTGCAGGCAGCCATCAGTGTCTGATGTGTCTCATAAAAGTAATTTTTGCCACCCTGGGAAAAGCAATAGTGTTGAAAACACTAAATAATTAAACTCAGTGAAAATATTGCTTTTCAGGATAAGAGGAAATAAGCCAGAAGCAAAGGCTATAACCACAATATATAAAAATGACATTGTCGTTTCCAAAGAATATAAGTGAGAAAAAAATC